>NC_141026.1:48808333-49117500 GCF_052040795.2 Danio rerio | reverse complement strand
AAATCCACTAGAGGGCGCTGTTGACATTTTTGTGAATCTGTAAAACATTGTATATCGTACTTTTACATTTCAGATACACTCCCTTATTGTACATGTGCACAAGACTGCATGAAACCAAGTCACCTGACATGAACATCATTGAGTATCTTTGGAGTAATATGAAGGAGGAGGCATTGAAGATGAATACAAAGAATCTTGATGAACTCTGGGTGTCCTGCAAGAACACTTTCTTTGCCATTCCAGATGACTTTACTAATACGTTATTTGAGTCATTGAAGAACTGTATGGATGCATCCTCCAAACCCATGGAAGTCATACAAAATATTAATTATTTTTCCACTGACTTTATATTCTATAATATACATTATTTCTGTTAAGTGACAAGACTTTTGTCTAAGCAAAGCCAGACCTTAAGGTCCAAATGAAATAAAAAAATCAAGGCATGATCATATTTTACTTGGGTAAAATAAGCGTAATCTAGGGGCCTTTGCCTTTCATATAAGCTACTCCTGATACCAAATGATCAACTAGAAGTAAAGTAATTATTTTTTGTTCCTAAAACTTTTGTCAGGTAGTGTACAGTAAGCAAAAAGAGCATTGCCACCACATAGTTTTACCTTGATTTTACATTGCTTTTTCTAGTTTGTGGACTCTTATCTGAGTGTTTTTTCATCACAAGTATAACACTGTACAAAGTTGCAGAAAACTTGTCCATATAGAAATACAGTAGGTGAGACTGGCATATTTAATAACAAATTATAGCCATTAAGGAGCCGCTATTATGGGTTTTTGAAAATGACCTTCCATACAGTGTGTAACCCAGCACTGAGTGAATGAAAACATCCAGCTAAGGTTTAAATCTGAAAGTGCAACTTGTTTAAAACTATTGATTCTTTAACAAAATAGTCGACTCAGAGTCTAATAAATGCATCGAGTTGAGTTCGGATATTTTGCTTAAACATGTTGATGTCGATATGATACATCACCAAACATGTAGCTACAGATCTGGTAAAATGTGAAGGCATC
The DNA here is from genome assembly GCF_052040795.2 of Danio rerio. NCBI lineage: Eukaryota > Metazoa > Chordata > Actinopteri > Cypriniformes > Danionidae > Danio > Danio rerio. The sequence goes on along the minus strand of NC_141026.1, from coordinate 49,116,474 downwards.
TTTCCCTTCAGACACTAATGGAGCAGGAGGGATCACGGGACTGATCATGACATGAAGATGACGATCACTGATAGATGGAGATTCAGCTGCAATACAATTGTTGAGGCAACAACCTATGCTGCAATGCGGGATTCATCGGCCATTTGCTATTAAAGAAAGTAGCAGCAGAGACTATTATGTATGGGACTTTGTCAGACTTTGACAGAGACTTTGTCAGTACATGTTAATGTTCTGGACCAGATTATTCTTCCTCCTTATCATAGCATGTGTGTGTAATTAAAATTGTTACCTCCTTTTGTGTAGTTGGCAAAATGTGTTTAATTGTGTGTTATACGTTGTAATCGTGGCTTGTAATCACAGCTATTATAGATCAGTGCTTGTACTGTATCTCTCAGGTTAAATCTGCTTGGGGCTGTTCACATATTTTGTCCAAAACCACCATTGCTGTTTGTTGCTATGGCAACCATCAGCTGTTCCTCACACGCGCGGCGCAGTCAATTTTCAAAATAGTTCAACTTTTGCCACTGTGTGGATTAACATTGAATGTGTGTCATTGTTATTACTTGGGGTTAGGAGTAGAGTATTATGCTGGTGTTTAACTGCATTGCTTTATTGCATTCCTGCATTGGGCTCTCACATAATCCCTGCTACTTCTGTTTAGCTGTGGTGGGCATTTCTCTCTGTCTTGTGCTGAATGCAGTCGACCAATCACAACAGACTTGGTTATAGGACCAATCAGCACGGATTAGCTTTGCGCTAAGGAGGGGTACAAATGAATCGCTAAACAAATCATATGGCAGTCGTTAGGATAGTTAGGTAAAAATAAAGGCATATTATAAGACAATCAAAGTGTTTTTTGACCTTGCATGCATATCAACCTGTTGTTGGAGACCCCCAAAATCAAAATATGACTTTTTATAATGCAAAATAGGGGCTCTTTAAGTTATTTAGTGACTTTTATTTAATTCAAAAACAGCACACAAATATTCCATTATTTAAGGATGCAATGTGCCTGTAAATATTGTTAGTGTGAAAATGAACAAAAGTTGTGTGTCATCCTGCCTTGTATAGTGTTTATTTTACCTAAAAAGCTGTATGTTTTTGCTGTTTGCAGTCTAAAGCACGTATTTACAATGAGCCTATGTTAATTAAAAGAGAGTTTACTTTTCAAATCTATGTCTTAACCTCTTGCATAATATCATGCAAGCCTGATAAGTAGAATCTAACACTTCTAGTCCTGTTTACAGCAAATCAACAGCTTTTGTATTACTCAGTGCCGTCGTACTCACATTAATGAACAGATATGTTGATAATTATAAGTGTTCAGTTTTCAACACTTCTCCTGCCAGTTCAGAAGTGGCCATGGCAGACGTTACCAGCAGATGAGCTGAGATACCCGTGTCTGGCAGCCATTGACTGTACGTAGGCTTGAGGAGAGGTTTGAAAATCTTTTGGCTACACACTGCAGGTCTCAAATCTTGCTAAGCATCTCGTAACTCTGCCTTGACTGTTTCCCCACATAGACATTTTCCTCTTTGTGGTGCAAATTAGAGTGAGGTTAGTTAGAGACTTGAATAGCCTAAGATGAAGTGAGGCGCTTCATCAGTGCTCTGTGTGTGCAGCCATCACTCCTGTACAGAGTGCCTTCTTTAAGTCCACTGATGAGTCTGATTGCCTTTAAAATGCTGGATTTACTGTTTATCGCTCTATTGTTCTATCATTTTATCTTCCCATTGTTCAGTCTATCCGTCCATCCATTTATTCATTCATCCATCCATCCATCCATCCACCTACCCATCCATACATACATCCTTCAGTCAGTCAGTCAGTCAGTCAGTCAGTCAGTCTGTCTGTCTGTCTGTCTAAAATATTTGTAAATAAAGTGTGTGCAAAAATACACTGTAAAAAATTCCCAGAATTTCCCAATGTTACTGTAATATTCACAGCAAATTACATTAGTATCACTTAACAGAATTTACCCATAAACATTCACAGTAATATGTTGTATTTAAAATTTTATTGTAAAAGTACAGGAAAAAGGGCTATATCTTTTTCACATTAGTATAGGAATTCAAACTTTTTTATTATTATTATTTTAGCATACCTTTCATGCTAGTACAGGCACTTTTTTGCAGAATCTTATTGCAGCCCCAAAACAATTTGGCTACCAACATCTTCAAAAAATAACTTGAAAAAAATCATCCAGGAAATGACAAGAATGTTAATTTTTTTTTTTTGGGTGCACTGCACCTTTATTTAAATTTATAAGGTAAACATAAAAATATAATATTTTCAATTAACATAAATTTGTGCTTAGACAAAATGTAATAAACTGGAACAAAAATAATTGATTGATGAAACCAAAGACTGTTAAACACCCAAAATGACTTTAAATGTCAAAGACATTTTAAAATACTCACCATCCTTAATAAACATAGATTTGAGTTTTAAACATCTACATTATTACATGAAAAACTCCTAAAAATTAATTTCACGACACTATTGACCCATCAAAGTGCATAAGTGGTTATGTTTCTTGATAATAATAAAAAAAATAAATAAATAAATAACATTTTTACAAATTCAACTTCTTGTTTTAAATGAATTGTGCTATTCTGAAGTTAAAAGCAGTCCTGGCTCATTGGAAATACATGGCTCAGGCTACGTTTTTGTACATTTTTAAAGTTACATTGGCCAGGCACATTTGGTTACACTTTCTGATGACAAATACACTAAAGGGCGCTGTTAACATTTTTCTATCGAATCTATCTATCTATCTATCTATCTATCTATCTATCTATCTATCTATCTATCTATCTATCTATCTATCTATCTATCTATCTATCTATCTGTCTGTCTGTCTGTCTGTCTGTCTGTCTGTCTGTCTGTCTGTCTGTCTGTCTGTCTGTCTGTCTGTCTGTCTGTCTGTCTGTCTGTCTGTCTGTCTGTCTGTCTGTCTGTCTGTCTGTTTGTCTGTCTGTCTATCTATCTATCTATCTATCCATCTACCTATCCATCTACCTATCTATCCGTCCATCTATCCATCCATCCATCCATCCATCCATCCACCCACCCATCTATCCATATTGTTTTATCATTCTATATATTGTTCTGTTTTTATTTTTTTATTTTTTTTTCTATTTCTGTTGTCTTTCATTCTATTGTTCTATTTTCCTGTCTATCATTTTATCTGTTTATCTTTTTCTGTCTTTCATTTTCATCCATCCATCCATCCATCTATCCATCCATCCATCCATGTCTGTCCGTTGCTTTTGGACTTTCATATAGAATGATTTTCTGGTAGTTGTTAGGGCGAGACCTCATTGTGATGCTGACAGTGGCCATGTGTCCTCTCTGCTGAATAATATGGTTGGCGAAGGATCTTTTGGCTGAGCAGTAATCTCTCTCTCTCTCTGTCTGTCTCTGGAGGTGGAAGTCTACCTGTGTTTCTTCCTGATCCCATTGTTTGAAGTGCCGCACAATGTCTCATCAAATGAACCTCAGAAGAAAACTCTTAGCCCTTTGAAGCTGTGGAGTACACTCGCGGCTCTAATAAGGATATATGTCTGGGGACAGTTCACTGTTTAGTGCCATCTCCCTGCTAGAGTCAGACCCCTATACTGCACATAAACAAAAGTCATGACACTAGTTTCTGCTGGTTTTGCTTGGTTTATGTCATGTTCAATAACTTGATTTATATAATGTCACCCTCAGAGGTTGCAGTTGCTTACAGTAAGTCTTGTTCCTTTTTTTATAGCGCATGCTGTTGCTAGTGCGTTTGGGGTGGTTGCTGTTCTCGATCATTACAAGGTGGTTTTGTAAAGCATTCTGGTTTGTTGTTTAGGCTTCCTGGATTATTTATGGCTTCTATGATGTTCTGTATGGTTAACATGTTGTTGATAATGGATTATTTTCGATAGCTGTCAGTGTGTACTTGCTAGGATGTTGCTATGGTGTTTTGGTGGATACGTTTACTAGGTTGTTGCTGTGTGGTTACTATGTGATTTGAAAGGTATTGTAGTTGTTGTTAGAGTGTTGTTACGGTGTTTTAATGGATACTATGTGGTTGGTAAGATATTTTGTGTAGAGTAGAGGTTGGCATGTGATTGGTAAAGTAGTTTGGTTTTTGCTAGGGTGTTGATATAGAGTTTTCTGTGGTTACTATGGGGTTTGCAAAGGTCTTGACATGAAACGCTTTTCCACTGTCGTGCTAAACCGTTCTTTATGCTGAACCAGGCCAGATAGCATTAATACGGTTTCATTTTCCACTGGTGTGCTGCAACAAAACTCTTTGAAACGTTATACAAAACACATCAGTAATTGCCTTGCTAATGCAATGTAAACAGCTCCTTGTTCATTTAAATTTAAATAAAAGCCAAAACTATTTTTTTTCATGTTCACGTGTAAAAGCGAAAGCAACAGCGTAACTTAACACGATTATGCCACTCTCTCATAAAGGGGTGCTAACATAATATACAATAGAAGTCACAGTACCCATATTCATTTAGAGGTTATATGTTGAGCGGCTCTGGGCAAATTTTATTTGAAGGGAAAATTATCAAAATGTAACATAATGATTAAAACATGATTGGAGGGGTAATAAAAATATATATATTTCAAATCTCTGCACATAACAGAAAAATAAACGATGCAATAATAATAGATTATCAGTATTAGTGCCATGGCAGAAATACATTTTGGAAATGATCACCTTATCAAAAGTGAGTGGGCACTTTCAATAATAAAAACTATAGCACCAAAATTATTTCATAACAATCAATGAAATTACACAGCGGTTTTACATCAAAAGTTGATAATGATATAAAATATACTACAATTTTATAGTAAAATATAACCATTTACAGGTTTTCCTCAGTCGCTTTGGTGCATTTCTCACAACACTATTTCCATTTGCACAACAGTTAATGCATTTCTCAAAACAATTTGTACAAACCGCAAAACCTAGTTGATAACCTGCAAAAGCGTGTCAATTGCTCAAAATGGTTCATACCTTAAAAGCAAGTATTGATGTTAATGAAAGTGTCAGTGTCATCAAGATGAAAAGTCCCGACACCATTGTTTAACAAGATAGTCAAATGGCTTTGTCATGTTTTCATTATGACAGTTTACTCTGTACATTTTTTCAATGCAAAAAGGTCGGATTTTGGTGACACTTCCTGAAAATGCTCAATAAAGCACCATATACACTATTTGCACAGCCATTTGAAAACTACAGTAAAGATAGACTCTTAATTTTTATGTTTCACATTTTTACTGCATTTTCTCTTTGCAATTCTAATTTATTTACAGCATTGTGCAAAAAAAAAATAAATCCACCCTTATTTACCACAAACATAACAATCCTTTGGGTAGAGCTGTGCACAGCTGTACACAATATTACAGTACATATTGGAACTGAACCTACAACATACACAGGTCTGTAAATAATTCATCAAATTGTTCAATTTAGAAGACATTTTCAGAAAAAAAAAAGATTATTTTTTTTTTTATTAAAATTAGCTTGACGGACTTTGACAACTTAGTTAAACATTTTTTGTTTGTAATGACTGAAGTAATAAAAGGATGACTATTAGTTTTATATGGAATGACTATTCAGCATTCACAAGTTTAATTCATTTTGACTGACATGACATAAGCAAATGATAATGTTATAAAACAGCAGAGAGTTGTATGAAAGCAATTGATGCATGTCCAAAAGCATTCGCAATCTGTTGGAAGGAATGAGAAACTGCTACTAGGATGTGCACACAAAAAAGTGTTTTGAGAAATGCATTAACTGATGTGCAAATGTAAATAGTGTTGTAAGAAATGCACCAAAGCGACTCAAACATTCAACAAATGCATTAACAAATGCATTGCAAAGTTAAATAAAAAACTAATATAAAACAACACATAGAATATCAGAATATAAAGCAAATAAAGGACTATTATATTATGTAAAAAAAAATTTTAGTTTTTAAGTTTGTTATTTTAATTATTTTCATAGTATCTTCATAATTAAGTAACGAGCTTTAGCATTGACATTTATAGCCCTGACGTTTTAGAAGATATTTTGTGTAGCTACATTACCCAGTATATTTTAGATCACACAGAACAAAACAAAAGCACATAAACATACATGGTTCCATAAATGTCCAACTTATATTTGTTTAACTGAATCAAAAATACAGTAGGCCTATAGCTGAGATGTTGAAAATTGATCATTTTATTTTATAAACATGTCAAAACATATAGATTTTTTTTTTTTTTTTTTGGTTGTCTAACCATGCCAAGAATTCCGGACCGAGAACAGTTTGTAATTGTGCCGTGCCATTCCAGGCTCTATCCGTAACCATAGCAAACTGTTATTAGAACAGTCCGGCACAATAGAAAAAAGGAGTTTTGTTTACCACACATTTTGGTGTTCAGGAGGTAAAAAAAATACATTTTATAACTGGAAACTTAGCACAACACTCCATAATAAACCTCAAGATACGAGCCTTCACTCAAATCTATTGCATAAAAGTTGTGTGCAACTCGGGGCCTTGGAAATTTCAGTCACTTCATGTGCAGCCTCTTGTTTTGATGAATATTTTGTCCTTATGAAATTCTCATAATCCTTTACATCTGTCTGCATTATAAGGGGAACTGCACTGCCACCAAGCATGGCTGTAAAAAATCTTAATTCCTTAATCCAGAACGGTTGACTCATCAGAGTTTGAAATAAGCCTCTCGCGGCTTCCAAGCCTCCACAGAGAAGAAAGGATATTCATCAACAGCAATCCAGCATAGCTGATAATCAGCCTTAGATTTTAGTGAGAATTTGATGTGGATTATGCATTGGTATAGTTCTAACCCAAACACAAGTTGTGCAAACACAATTTCTTGTGCTATTGTTCAGTAGACTCAGCTGCACAGGGTCCAGGGAATTAAGTTGGACACGGTCAGGTGCTCGGAATACAGATAGCTTAACCAAAACTTTAAAGCCTGAGACAGCAGGGCTTTCCACAGAATAAGGCACCTAATCTAAAATGCATCATTGGATGCAGCAGCATTGTTATCCTGTCCACCTCGCCTGCCTCCTTCCATAAGCTATTGCACTCGAAAAAAAAGAAATTGCACTCAATGTATCTGCAAAGGAAATTTCGACTTGTTTATACAGAGCTAAATAACTACACCCATGCATTTTATACTAAGCAGTGGTAATGCAGGGTTTTATTTTTCTATTTCAACTTTAAAGAGGTTCCTTTTTTCCTTTCATATACAATGCTTATTTTTAAATTAGCAATAAGTGGTTTTGAAAAGCCACACTGTGGTGTAGATATAGCATTAAATAACCTCTAAAGCAATATATTTTGCAAAAGTCCCATTAGATTGACTGCTAGCACATTTAGTCCTGCTTAAATAGATTGCAGTTTCCAGCACACCATCAATCTCAGCGGAATTTCGTTCACAGATTTTGGACGCTGACCTGGATATGTCCGTACACGAGTGCTTGCTCGTTACTGTGAAGGTATATGTGGTTTGCATCTCTTTAATCTGATTTCTCTGCTCCCGTCTTCAGGCATAGGTGGCAATCCGGTGCAGTTTAATGAGAATGGAGATGCCCCAGGCCGATACGAGATCTATCAGTACCAAATAAAGAACAAAACAGCCGAATATAAAATCATAGGCCATTGGACTGACCAACTTTACCTGAATGTGAGTATATTTCATACCTCGTTTTCCTTTTGTGAAACATTAAAGAAGACATTTTTAAGAAAATGAATCAGTTTTCAAGCTCAAAAGGGCAAAAATAATGATAAAAATGTGCGTGCAAATTGTAAGTCTTACAATTTCTCAAACAACTTCTCACACTTCTTGCTTTGGGTGAAGGACAGACAAAAAAAAAATGATATCCTATGTCTTGTAAAGAATTTGAAAGTGGGATGTAATGAGCAATAGCACGTCATCATTAATAGTGTTAGAATTAGTAGTAAAATAATAAAACAAATTTTACGAATAGATAAACAAATCTTTTTTCAACATATGGCTTTAGAATAAAGGCAAATGCCTTTTCGAGGCTGTTTTTTTTTTTTTGCAGGAGTGTGTAAACGTAAAATTCTGTAATGCATTTAGTAATTGCCCAGCAGGTACACAACATCATAAGACATTAATATTAGGTTAGATTTAGGTTGTGATGTCAGATGACCAAAAGTTTATGTCTAGCCAGCGTCTAGGGATGTTGTTTTGATGTTTAATAACAACATCAAATGACATTGATATTTGGTTGATTTTAGGTTGTTAGAAAGTAATCAAAATCCAAAGCCAAGCCAACATCTTAAACCAACGTCATATTGACGTCAAATACTGACATTTATTTGTCAGGAATGGCAACCAAAATCCAACGTCTGATAGACGTCAAAGTGGTAACATCATTAGAGGTTGGTATTTAATTGATTTCAGGTTGGACGTTGGACATTGACATCAGCCTGATTTCTGATGTCAACACGATTTTCATTTCTAAACATAATGCAACATCTCTACAACATTGTGGTACAACTTTAATCTGACTTCATGTTGATGTCTTGTGCCTGCTGGGTGTTTAAGGCCATTTGGGTTTTCATACAGTAAGTGTTTGTCACAAGCAAAGTGTCAGTGACAAGCTAAACAGTCTCTGTGTCAATAAGTGTAAAGATTTTAGACATCAAAATCGCATCCTTTAAAAGTGTCCAAGAACATTTTTAATGCTTGCAAACAGTTTGCTGCAGTTATAAATTGTCTTAAGGTAGTTCATCATGATGCAATTTACCTTTTTACTACTATGTGCGATTTGATTGGACAGGAATCACAGAACTGATTTTTCTTATCCGCATAGACAAGTAAAAATAAAGTAGTGACTGCAGGTTGAAGGAAAGTAGTGGAGTAAAAGTACCAATACTGCACTAAAAATCTACTCATGGGAAAGTCAAAGTACACATTTATAAAACTACTTAGCAAATATGAATTCCTGAGAATAACTACTTAATTACGGTAGTTTGAGATTTTGTAATTTGTTTCTTTACACCACTGGCAAACAATAATAAATGAGTTGTCACGTTTTGGGGATCTGAATGCGCACATCACCTGTGAATAAGGCTTGAAGACGGCACCTTTGAGATGCTCAAGAGTTAATTTAGTGAGTCGGTGGATGAGGAAATGAAAACACTCTTCAAGTCTTTTGAATAGCTTTGGGTGAAGGACAGACAAAAAAAATGATATCCTATGTCTTGTAAAGAATTTGAAAGTGGGATGTAATGAGCAATACCACATCATCATTAATGATGTTAGAATTTGTAGTAAAATAATAAACAAATTTTTATGAATAGATAAACAAATCTTTTTTCAAAATATGGCTTTAGAATAAAGGCAAATGTCTTTTCGAAGCAGTTTTTTTTTGCAGGAGCTTCATAAAAAAAGCTAAAATGTAAAAATGACATGATTTTCCTACAGAATAAAATGCTATATGAGTTTGGGGTGTGCAAACAATTGTGGTAGAAAGAGTAGCCCTATTTAAAAGTACTGAAGAGTAGTGAGTATTACGCTTTAAAAAGCTGATGCATTTACATGCAATTTGTGGATGTGTGTAAACGTAACATTCTGTAATGCATTTAGTAATTGCCCAGCAGGCACACAACATCATAAGACATTAATGTTCTTGGACACTTTTAAAGGATGCGATTTTGATGTCTAAAAGTCAAAGTACACATTTATAAAACTACTTAGCAAATATGAATTCCTGAGAATAACTACTTAATTACGGTAGTTTGAGATTTTGTAATTTGTTTCTCTACACCACTGGCAAACAATAATAAATGAGTTGTCACGTTTTGGGGATCTGAATGTGCACATCACCTGTGAATAAGGCTTGAAGACGTCTCCTTTGAGATGCTCAAGAGTTAATTTAGTGAGTCGGTGGATGAGGAAATGAAAACACTCTTCTGAGATGTTAAACACTGCTTCATGCCTCTAGCCCAGACGGATGGTAAATAGAGTGTGTTTTTGTGCTACAGGTGCGGGCGATGCAGTGGCCAGGTGGAGGGAGGCAGGTGCCGACTTCCATCTGTAGTCAACCCTGCAAACCCGGATGGCGCAAGAAGATAGTTAAGGGCATGTCCTGCTGCTGGCACTGTGAACGCTGCGACGGCTACCAGTATCAGGCTGACCTCCACACCTGCAAGATGTGCCGCTTCGATTTGAGACCTAACAAGAACCACACAGGCTGCCAGCCTATACCTATTGTGAAGCTGGAGTGGAGCTCGCCATGGGCCGTCATACCTGTCCTAATCGCCATTCTTGGCATCATAGCCACGCTTTTCGTGGTGGTGACCTTCATCCGCTATAATGACACGCCGATTGTCAAGGCATCTGGCCGAGAGCTCAGCTACGTACTGCTTACGGGAATCTTTTTGTGTTACGCCACCACTTTCCTGATGATCTCCACTCCAGATGTAGGGATCTGCTCATTGCGGCGGATTTTCCTGGGGCTCGGAATGAGCATCAGCTACGCTGCGCTGCTCACCAAAACCAATCGGATTTATCGTATTTTCGAGCAGGGGAAAATGACGGTGAGCGCGCCACGCTTTATCAGTCCGGCTTCGCAGCTGATAATCACCTTCAGCTTGATTTCCGTTCAGCTCCTAGGGGTGTGCATCTGGTTCGCAGTAGACCCTTCGCAAGCTCTCATTGACTATGAGGACCAGCGCACCATAGACCCAGAGATGGCACGCGGAGTCCTAAAGTGCGACATTTCAGACTTGTCGCTCATCTGCCTGCTGGGATACAGCATGTTGCTGATGGTGACGTGTACGGTGTACGCCATCAAGACGCGAGGGGTTCCCGAGACCTTCAATGAGGCCAAGCCCATCGGGTTCACCATGTACACCACCTGCATCATCTGGCTCGCTTTCATCCCCATTTTCTTCGGGACATCGCAGTCAACGGAAAAGGTAAGAGCTGATGATTGAGTGCGACTCCTGAAGACCTTGCATTTGAAAGTAATGACAGCATTTACCGCCTTTAAGCTTTCGACAAAACATGCCATTCAGCGCAATCTATTTTCAGTAAAAAAAAAAAAAAACAGCAGTGGGAACAAATTGACTATGTTCATTTGGGCTTCAGATCAAGCAGAGCGGTGAAACAGACAGTTTATTTCAAAGAGAAATTGAGAATCATGAGGTTTCTGCACCACAGTGAAAAGCTCACATGGTTTCCTTCAGATATTGAAAAGGACATGTGCGGCTGGGAAAACAAAGGCACTCTCTTTTGCCCATCTAGCACTGTGCTCTCAAAGATAAAAGAGACTTTGAAAATAGCAAGGAGATTGAGCGTCAGCTTTTTGTAGATGATGTAATCAATTGACAAGCACCAACTGACTTGGAGAATAAAAAAATAAAAAAGACTGCGCATTTCAGCTCTGCTGAATTATAAATGCAACTACCCTCTCTTTGGCTGCATTACTCATTTCAATTAGAAAACTTGGGACCTTCTGTTTCTGAAGCTTAAGATAAGGGCTTTCTCCTTTTTCAATTTCAGTTTGATTTAATTAGTGTCTCCCTTAGCAAAGCCTTGAACAAGCAATTTCAGCAATTCCAGTATTGTTATACTTGTTGGTAGGGACCCATTATGGCTTTAAACTCAGTTTCCTACTGTGCCTTTTTAACCGTCGTTTGAATGACTCATTCAGATAGAAGATTGTATGAACTTACTTAGGTAATTGCATGTTGCCTTAGACTACATTATGCCTACAGCAGTCACAAAGAAACAAACCACTGCATATTTCTACTGATCAGAGGAGATCATGATGTTTGTAGCTGTTATCCTGAAGCGCATGGTTGCACCTTTCTTGCCTTCTTTTATCAGTTTTTATTTCATCTCCACCATTTTAGTGTGAATTTACAATAGTCTTACAACCAGTTGACTGACTTTTTAAAATATTTTCAGTCAAATATTCTCTGAGCACAGTCTTTGGCCGATATAGCAATTAGTGGTGATAGTTTGAGTGATCAAATTGCAGTCTGTCTCACATGCATCTTTGAGCGTTTAGTCTTTTCACGATTGGATGACTATATGATGATTTTAAAAAAAAGCATGAGGGAATGGAGTTATAAAATGAACAATATGTCAGCATGCTTAATGCATATAAATCGTGGCTCCTTTAATTTAGAGAATTCCATTTAATCTTAAACGATAGCAGTTCAGTGTTGTTCAATTCAATTAATCTTTATTTGTATAGCTCTTTTACAACATAGATTGTGTCAAAGCAGCTTCACGTAGAATATTATAGTGAAGTGAAACAGTGTAATTCGGTTTTCAGAGTTTAAGTTCAGTTCAGTTTAGATTAGTTCAGTTCAGTTCATGTGTTTTACTATTCACTGCTGAGAGTTCAAACACTGAAGAGTAATCAGTTTACATTTCAGTCTTTACTTGAGTAAATATTCTGCTGCGGGTCTAGATTGTATTGGGCTGGCATTTAGTTTCTTAGCATGTGATGCAGTAAGAATAAATTCAATTGCTGCTTTTTTAATACTGTAAGCAACACAAGGTCACAAGTTTCGTCATTCTGATCTTGTTATTGTTTTTGAGTCACGGATCAGATGTTCTTTGGTTTCTATTTACTTAAACATCTACAGCAACGGAAAACCATCTTGCCTAATGAATTTAAGTGTTAAATGTTATTAGACATACTGTGTGCAATCAGCGAGTCATAAAATAACAATAAATGAATTAACAATTGCACAAGGACAGTTCTTTATAAAAATCCATTAGATTTATTTGTTAATCTACTTTCCACGGTCAATATATATACTTAAATATTTAAAAACACGTCCAGTTAAATTAATTTTATTTTGATTGATTGTTGTGACATTCATTTATTCAGACATGCTAAACAAGCAGATTTCATATTTAAATAGTCTCTTAGTGTTTTAAGATACACAGATGCTAGTCCACATCATTAATTCATTATGCAATCAACATTACATATAATTTATTTATCCAGAATTTTCCCAATTTTGTTTCATTTCATGTGATGTTATTTGCATTTTTTATGACTCCAGGCGAGGCAGTGGCACAGTAGGTAGTGCTGTCACCTCACAGCAAGAAGGTTGCTGGGTCGCTGGTTCGAACCTCGGCTCAGTTGGCGTTTCTGTGTGGAGTTTGCATGTTCTCCCTGCCTTCGATTGGGTTTCCTCCGGGTGCTCCGCTTTCCCCCACAGAATATGAATGAATGAATGAATGAACTCCAATATTACAGAAATCATAGGGCTGTCAGTTAAATTAAGATGAAAATGAAATGAGCAGTTTTGGAAGACAGCTATACAGAAACACAGTACATTTGTCGACACTTTATAAATTAAATTTTAAATGAATCCTTGTTAGCTGATGCACAGGTCCAATATACTGATATACATGCATTTTTTTCTTTATTATAGAGTTTATTTATAAACTTTGATTCTGAATATCCTGACCAAGACATATATTTTAAGTAAATTTGTGAGATTTGTCTGCCTAATGTATGCCATCACATAGTATGACTGCATGAAACTGGAAAAAAATGGTATTGCATTATTTAGTTTTACTACACTATATGTTGCAATATGAATATGATTGATGACCCTATATGGTAAGAATTCCTTATTTTATCTTGATTGAAATCATTTGTAGGGGAGTTCATCTGGATAAAATATACAACATTATTCAAAATAAAATAAATTATAGCACAGATGAAACAACAGAACAAGCGTAAAAGCATTTTATGGTTTTCACTTGGAGTTTAACAGTATTAACAGTTTACACAGTAACAGGCCTTACAGGGCACCTACTATATGATAAAAACCATCTTTTGGAAGCTGTTTGGATAGAACTGTGTATAGGTATAGTGTGTCCACATGTCAAACATTAACATGTCTCTGTTGTAACACGTATAATCATATTAACAAGACAGGACGTGTGCAAAGCAACTGGGATTAAAAGATCTGTTCAGCTCTCAGTGATTATCATCATCAAATGTGATCAAGAATGGGTTTTACAAGTTTAAAACAATTTTAAAACACTGCATGTTACAGCGATTTTACCGTCTTACTTTATCACCACAGACACCTGTCAGTACAATTATAAAAGAAGACTCTTCAATCCCGCTTTGTGGATGTTTTATCAGGTTTATTTTGTACATTAACATAACAGATATCCATACAGCAGTAGATATTAACATGTATCCTGTCACATTTACTATTCAAAAACAGTGCAAAACTGCACGTGCTGTGTGTGTATGTTTGTGTTTGTGCTTGAACATTGTAACGACATTGTGTGGGACTCATCATGGCAGAAAGCCTTGAATTAACTCCACAACTCATACATCAAATAATCATTGGGAAAGTTCTTACTATAGTATTTCTAACAAACTTTACTTGAGATCTGCTTCCTTCATGTCTGTCACTGTGCTGTTTATCTGATGGAGACAGAGATACACTGAGAGCACGTGGGAACATTGGACGGGAAGAAGTAGCCTTAAAGGCAACACAAAACACCTACATTGCGTAAAAAGCAGAAATGACTAATATTCTGAAAGGTATAATAAATATTTCAATTCAATTCACCTTTTTTTGTAAAGCGCTTTTACAATGTAGATTGTGTCAAAGCAGCTTCACATAAAAAGTCAGAGTAAATTGGAACAGTGTAGTTCAGTTCTTTAGTGTTTAAGTTCAGTTTGGCTCAGTTCAGTGTGGTTTCATAATCCATCGATGCGCAGCTCTACAGATCCCAAACCATGCAAGCTAGTGGCGACAGCGGAGAGGGCAAAAAGCTTTACCAATTGGTAAAAGTGAAGGAACAAAAAAACCTTGAGAGAAACCAGACCCAGTTGGGCACGACCATTTTAATTTCTCTGATGGCCAAATGTCATGTGCAGAGCTGCAGTCTTGGCGGCGGAGGCTGGAAGCTGGGCCTCAGCGAAGACTCGTCTGTCCCTGGGGCGTCACAGGAATCAGTCTCAAGCTCTCCACTCCTCCATAACCACCACAGCAGCTGCTCAGGAAATGGCCTGGTCCAAGATATGGAAACCTTGGTATCATCTCGTCTCTGGTCTTAGATCAATCAGTGACTCTGCATTGTCTGAGGGCCTCGGGATGAGTATCCCCTGGTGGAAATGCAGAATAAAGAGAATAATAACGCGTAGCTGCTGTTCATAGTGTATATAAACATGATGCAGAAACCTGTGTGGAAACCCACTAAGTGATGCACTGAGTGTATGCTTTACTAAATAGATAGGTCTTTAATCTAGTTTTGAATTGGAAGAGTGTGACTGAGCCTTGGACATTATCAGAAAGGCTATTCCAGAGTTTAGGAGCCATAACCGAGAAGGCTCGACCTCCTTTACTCGACTTTGCTATTCTAGGTACTACCAGAAGCCCTGAGTTTAGAGATCTTAAAGAGTGAGTTGGATTGTAGTGAGACAGGAAGTTAGTTAGATAAACAGGAGCTGGATCATTTAAAGCTTTATATGTAAGAAGCAATATTTCGAATTCAATACGCATTTTATACTAATTGAAGTTTGTTAATAGAGGATACTGGGCAACCAGCAAACAGTGCGTTTCAGTAGTCCTGCCTAGAAGTCATAAAAGCATGGACTAGCTTTTTCTGCATCTGAGATGTACAGCATACTTCGTAATTTAACAAAAATCTGATGGGTGTTTTGAGCTGAGACTTACGCCTGTTTCACACCGCAAGCGTCAGCGGCGCGTGAGCAGAGCGTGAGCAGAGTGTGAGCAGCGCGTGTGTTTTCGGCGTCCATGTTAACAGATTAGAGCTTTCATACCGCACGCAGCAGCAACGCGTCAGAGCGAGGTGTGAGCGTCGCCGAAGCAGCAGTGCAGCGATAGTTTCGACGCTGGGTCTATTTTTGACGCGCTGCTCACGCTCAATTAAAGTGACAGTGCATTGATAATGACCAAAACTAATTGAATGACAGTAAAAAGTAGCAACTTTACCCAATAAATGCGTTAATAATGTCAAATGATTGATATATAGTCATTCAAATTAACTTAAAACGATTTAAAATGGCAACAAACATTTATTTAGGCCCGAACTACAAAACCAAATGTAAAACAATTTTAGTATCAGTTTTGCTTCAGTTGCACACTAGTGTTGTAGGAGAGGGGAAATAGAATATTTACGGGATTTGTAGTCCATGGCGAAGTGTATTGTGGGTAGTGTAGTTGGACACGCATGCTGGATGATGTGAGCTCGCTGTGTTCTGTGCAGCTGAGCAGAGGAAGAAAGTTTTAATCGGCTTTGTTATATGTTCACTCGAGTTATTCCTACCGGGAGCTGTTTGCACAAATTGCACTGTGAATCTAACAACACGAAAATAAGTAAAAGAATGGCATGCATTGGTTACTTTTGTCCGTCTCATCCTCTGCACGAGCATGAAATAACAAGCTGTTTTTCTGCCGCTGGACATCACTGAAGCGGAGAAAGTAACACTAGTTTGATCATGTATAAATATCATTATAACTATATTGTATAAATATTATTATAACTAGGTCTACAGCAACCTGATAATAAAAAACAAATGACTGACTGTAGACACTTCTCATATAAGTTAGATTGAGAAGCATACAGTACTATTTGATCTATAGAATTTGTAAAATAAACA
This sequence comes from Danio rerio, assembly GCF_052040795.2. Classification (NCBI taxonomy): domain Eukaryota; kingdom Metazoa; phylum Chordata; class Actinopteri; order Cypriniformes; family Danionidae; genus Danio; species Danio rerio. Next base: position 49,099,802 of record NC_141026.1, on the reverse strand, counting down.
TTTGCCGGTTAAAGAAACAGCATAGTAGGGGCCTTGGTGCAGATGAAAAGTTTAAAAAGTGTATTTGTATATAGAGAGACATGGGTAACTAGATAGAATAGACAGAGATAGGTTGAACTGCTCGACATACGCGTTGCTTACGCTCCGCCGCTGACGCTTGCGGTGTGAAACAGGCGTTAGACTTTAAAAAAACAAGATACTTATCTTAAATACTGAAAAAGTGGTAAAATAGGTGTCTTTTAAAAACCCATCCAAATAAAATAGTTTCATATTATTAGATTTGAATTAAACTTTGCTAAGACCCCACAAATCACATGTTCTGAATTGTGTTTTATGATTAACTGTAATCCCAACTTGACATTGCAGATCCTGCGTGACTATTGCAGATTCTGTTGCTAAAATTATATATGATGCGTCCCTAATGCACAGAAACAAAAACAAACAAAAACAACAAAAATCAAGCATCGAGTGGATTAATTTTTCACATTTCTTGTCTAGTAACAGTTTAGGATTGATTCAGATTATGATTAACATGAATGTCAAAATATAAATGCATTATAGTTCAAATAGAAATAACAAGTTTTATTGAGTTTTTTTTTGGGTTAAGCAGAGTATGATTTTTTGAACATGCACTGCACTATGATTTTTATACAATAATGTATTTTTGACGTAAAACAATGATTTGATTTCACAGTAAAATTGATTTTTGACAGCATTTTACACTCGAAGCCTACCAAGCCTCTCATGCAGCAATCAATGCTTGACGTTGATTCTGCTCTGTACATCACAGTGCTGAAGAAACACTTTTAGCACTTAGCGTTACGTTGAAAATAAAGCCCCCGTCGTACAACAAAATCCCACCACCATGTACGCAACAAACAGTGTTTTCAGAGGGGAATTAACATATCAAAACAACAGCACCTCAAAATCATGCAGGCTGGCAAGCACAATAAAGCCTGGCGAGTCAGAGATGACATGTCTTTTTAGAGCAATTAAATGCCTCACTTCCTCCTGGCCTGTGATTTACCTTATCTCTCTGCATTTGCACTTGTCACACGATTTCTGCCAGACGCCTCATCAGCATGCCGGCTCCATCAGTTGTTTGTCATCTTATGTCAAAGTGAATAATGAATGTCTTCGGAGGCTTTCTAGAGCCTTTGAATGTGGGCAGCTGGTTCGGTCCCCACTGAATTTGATCAGCCTGTCAAATGATTAATCGGGAGGTCATCTTATTGTGGTTAAACCAAAGGATTTTTTAAATGAGCTAGTCTGGCAGGTAGGTCTCACTGTGGTCTTAGGGCTTTCGCATGCTTCCTTTCCTGGGTTTAAAAGGATCCAGATGGAATTTTGATTGCTTTGTTTGGTTGACTTGAACAAATGCCCAAAATCTGACCATAGAAAAAAAATACAGTCAATCTATTATAAAACCATTTAGTTAAAAGTGGAACATGATCATTTTCGGCATCTAAAAATGATTATAATGAAGAAAAGCTGTAAAAATGAATGCAATTATGCAGCCTTTTTCATCCTTAATATATTAAGTGCTGGCAGAAAGTGTAACACTCTATGAAAACGTTGGACACCTAGTGCCTTCCCATTAAAACAAGAGTTCAAACCCAAAATAAAAAGTCACTACTCACTTGCAGAGAACATGACTGCTTGAAATGCTAGAAAAATAAGATCACAACCAAAAGCTTTTGTAGAACTGGCTGCAGTCTTATTTATATTGCTTTATACAACAGCTCAACGGCATAATCATGTATATAACAAAAAAATTTAAGGTCTTAAAAACACTTTTGTTTGGGGAACTACTTTCTTTCGCCATTAATTCACATCTGCAGCTGATTGTCAGAACAGCAGAATCCACTGCTACTTCACCAACGTCACTTTAGAACTAGTATTTCTCTACCGTATGTCTAAAGTGATAAAAAAACAGCTGATTTTGCTCACATTTTAGGATTATAAGGCTGAACGGCATAAAATGCCATCAGTCTACAGAGACTTCCCAGTATTTCTCTGTTGCAATCAAGATTTCACAAAAATTAACCTGAAAAAGCCAAAGCAAATTAAACACTGGCAGATTATGGCATAAATACAACAATACACAATACAAAAGAGAGAGAGATCGACTTAAAAAGTCACATACCTGTCCTGTAATGATTTGTTCAGCTCTAGTTTAGAATTTACGCTGAGAAAAACGTTTTTCTCCCTCTAAGGACTTATTATACGGTGTCTGTTTCCATCTTGTGGTGGAACATCAATTGTCAATTTCTTTGCTCTGCTTATTATAACATTGAATTTCCAAAATTTTGCAAACATATTTTAAAATAGCCACTATTCTTATAAATAAACTGCAAAGTTGCAATCTAAACAACTACATTCTTGCCTAAAAATTTACATTATGTTGTCCAACAGCTGCAATATTTGTCAAACTGTAGTGAGTTTAGTCCTTTGCTTTTGTGGGTAGAGTAATACACAAGGTCAAGAGACTGTACAAGCTTCCCCCCAACAGTCCAAGGACATCCGGTATAGGTGAATTGAGTAAGCTAAATTGTCCATAGTGTATGACTGTGTATGATGTTTTAAAGTGATGGGTTGCAGCTGGAAGGGCATCCTCTGTGTAAAAAATTTTGCTGGTAAAGAGTTTAATGTGACTCCAACTTCAAGTGATCGTTAAATTTAGACTGTTTGTAATTAAAAACTGATCACATTTACTATATTGAATATGAATAAATTTTGATATTTGACCATATTTGATATCTGTCATCTTGGGTTTGCAACCTTGATTCTTAGACAGAAAATTGCAGCTGACTGGTACTTGATCTTGACCAAAAGATGTGTAGTTTACAGTTTTATTTATATATATATATATATATATATATATATATATATATATATATATATATATATATATATATATATATATATATATATATATATTTTTTTTTTTTTAGTCTTTCGCAATACAGCTTTCTAGATCAGTAATAATGAACAGCGATCAAGAAGTCTGACATGAAGTGCCTACTGCTCCATTCTTTCCTGATCCCTCACTTTGATTCATACTCTAAGGGCTGAAAAAAGCTTCCTCACAATTTACTAGTCATAATGATTTCATACAATCGAATCCTTAATAAATCAAATACAACATTTTATTTGTCAGCTAAAAATGGCTCATGTCAATTAAACTAATAAACCAATACAATAATCACAACATATATTGCTCGAAGATAAATCTATAGAGCTATAGATGGATACAATAGCTAATCTTATAGAAGTGTGTTGCACTGGGCAGAGCTTAGAGAACCACTCAATATAAGGGTGGTATCCTGACTACTGGATCCAAAAGACAATATTGCACCTTTCAAATCCAGGAGCAACAGATTAGAAGGCTCATAAAACAAGTTATAGCAATGAAACTTGATAGCATTTTACCAATTACAGTACACTACACTCACAAAAAAATAAATAAATTTTAAAAATGTACTGCTTGTTCAAACTACTTATTCAAAATGTTTTTTTTTTTTTTAGGGGACAACTTAACTGTTCTATGTTCAGTCCTCCTAAATTTGTAAAAAAAATATTATGTTAAATTAACCTTTTTGTGTTGGGACAACATGAGAGAATTGTGTGGAATCCAGCATTGTTTACAGTGTAAGATATTTCAAATTAAACCAGATTTATTTTGATCAAAATGATAGATCTACAAGATACATCATATAAAGCATGTTCTGCTTGGAATGTCAGTGACCTGAGAAGTAAAATGTGTGACTGGGACAGCTGACGATCTGACCTTCTTGCAGCCCTTCTTCCAGGATTAGAACCTTTATTGTTTTATTACATGCCATCTGTTTGTGAATTCCTGGGTCAGAAAACCCATACATATAAATTCATGGGTCAGAAAACCCATATATATATATATATATATATATATATATATATACTGCCAGATAATCTTTTTTTCTGTCTCTCCATTTCTGTATATGTATTTTTTCTATATCTTTCTATATCTTTTTTATGTCACTTTCAAAAAAATTACAATGAATTTATAGAATTTTTAATTTTCAACACTCAAAACATCCAATTAATCATCATTTGTCCCTGATCAAGTTAATAATAAAAACATATTATGTTAGAATCATGACAGACTTTCTCTTTCCAGTATTGAGGATTTTTGAGAATATAAGCATCCTGCAGCTCATGGGCTGGTATTTGTATGCATATCCGGCATGAAGAGCTGTACGCTATTATAAGAGTGACGTTGTGTTGTTCAGGTTCACTTGCAGTGGTTTACAGGACAGAGTAATCCATGTGTGTTGGTGAGTGTGGTCATTGTGTATTTACATACAGGTGTGTGTCAGAGCCGTGACAGGTGTATGCGCAGGACCCCGAAACCTGGTAAATACCACTCTTGTTGACACTGGCGTTATTGAACTTCTTCAGACTGTCATTCATTTACAGTCATCTAAAAGAGTTGTGAAGATGCATTTTTTCCTGAAATATTAAAGGCAAACTTCTTGCACAAAGAATTGAATGTTTTTACAGTGCATGTCTGGTTACATACATACATACAGTGCTCATTATATTACAACTGGGGTAAAAATGTAATTAAAAATGTTACCCAACCATTGGCTTTGTCTATATTTTACCCAATGTAACCATTTGTTTTCCATATTTTACCCAAGGTTAAAACAACACAGCATTTGACAGAGTGTAACAGCGTAACAGTGAGAATAATAAGAAGAATAAACTTAGAGTTATAATATAAGAGTGTTAATATATATATATATATATATATATATATATATATATATATATATATATATATATATATATATATATATATATATTAGGTGGTGTAATTTTATACGCAATATAAAGACTTATATTTATAATAATACAGGATGTAATATGTTATTATTGGTGAAATTTACTAACAAATTCGGATTTAAATTATTTCAAAATAGCGCCAACAAACAATTTTTTTATTGAATAGACTGTTTAATGTAACAATTTTACATGTAAAAATACAAATTTTGAAACATGTAACCCAAACAAAACCACAAATCTTTTTCCCACCAATGTCAACCATTGCTCAGACAAACAGCTATTCCTTCTGCCAAACTCGTGGGTTCTTCTGCTGTGCAGCTCAATCAGGCAAAGTAATATTTTAAAAGCATCAGCGAGCCACAGCGTTTACACCCTTCAAGAAATCAGGCTTATTTATAGTTACATCTGCGCATTAACATGGCATTGGAGACAGTCTATTAACATAATGGAATATAGAATAAACTCAGGCATGACCTAAATGCATGCAAACCTTCAATGAGGTCCTTGGATTTTTATTCCACAAAGCCTTGCTTTGATTACATTTAACACTGAGCAATTATTGTTTTTATTTTTATTTTGGTGCTGTATGTAATGTAATGTAATTTTTTTTTCTTTTTTTTTTTTTAACCTCAATAAAGTGAAATAGGGATGCATCATTATGGGATACAAGTAAAACTTCATATCGGGAAGCTGATTTTTGAGTGCTTAATAAGGAGGAGCAGGGGTCTCATTTATAAAGGTGGCATATGTACAAAACAGGGTTTGAAAAATGCGTAAGTCTCTTCCCACGCAAAAATTTTGATCTATAAAACTTTAGCACAGCTTTAAATAAACTTAATGTAAACACATTTAACCTAAATATTGACAAAATTGAACCAATTTAAATAACTAAATAGGCCATAATTTCCCTTGTAGCAAACTATCTGAAAGAAGAACGCCTTTAAAAATATTGTGGCTGGACGTAAACAGAGTCGTATCAGACTACGATTACACATTACCAAAACCTTTTTTTTTCTTTTTTTTTTTGTGGATTAACTTTTGCATGGATTAATTATTCACCTAAAGATTAAGCAATAAAGATTATAATTTTCATTTTAAACAGACTTTAATCAACAGTTTAAAACATGAATTAAATAAACCCTTATAAAATTATATATTTATTTATATATTTAAAAATTATTATTTAACACATTGCTTTATTTAATGTTATTTAAAATGAAACTATATATAATAACAAGTTCATTTAAAGGTTATTTTTATTTACTTTTTTTTTTTTTTTTTGCATATTTATGTCTCAACTATTAAATCCAGGTAATGAATTTTTTAATCTAGCAACAGGTAAAAATATTAAAGTAAAAAAAAAAAAAACAGTTTTACTTGCTCTACTCGTAATGTGGTCTATATACAGTTGAAGTCAGAATTATTGGCCCGCCTTTGAATTTTTTTTTCTTTCTTTTTACATTTTTTCTTAAATGAGCAAGGAAATTTTCACAGTATGTCTAATAATATTTTTTCTTCTGGAGAAAGTCTTATTTGTTTTATTTTGGCTACAATAAAAGCAATTTAAAAATTTTTAAAAGCCATTTTAGGGTCAAAATTATTAGCCCCTTTAAGCTATTTTTTCCCGATAGTCTACAGAACAAACTATTATGTTTAGAAAAGTGTTAAAAAGAAATTGTGAAAAAAATTAACAGGGGCTAATAATTCAGACTTAAACTGTATATATAAAGGGAAGTCATCACGTCAGTTGAAGTTGCGAATTAGTGAACATAAATCAAATATACGATGACAAGATATAACTTTGGCAGTAGCAAGACAGGTTTTAGACATGACGTTAAACATCTAGAATGTATATTGAAGAAGTATTTGAGTTACATAGGGGAGGTAATCTGAATAAAATATTATTACAAAGAGAAGCAGAAATTAATTAATTTATGAGATTCATAAATTAAAATCACTTGCACCAAGAGGAATGAATGAGGAATTGGACCTTTCTGGGTTTCTTTAAGGGTTTGTTTTTAGCTATAATATAATATTTAGTTATATGAATCATGGATTTTGGGTATGTAATGATACAAATAATTAGATATTTTGGACTGTTGGAATTTCATTGCATTGATGTAGACATGAATAAGTGAATGATGATAGTTGATTTGTTATTTTCCTGTGCAATGGGCATAATGTTTTTAAAGGTGAAGGTAAATATTTCTTGTGTGGTTAATTACAGTATATTAAAAAGAAAATGAAATTGTTTTTAACTATTGAGTCGATGTCTAACTAATGACGTTATGTGATTTACTGTGTGATGAAAGGATGGGGTGAGAGGATTGTGTCACACACAGAGAAAGGCATTGTGCCGAAACGTCTGTGTTTTGTATCACCTAAGAATGTAAAATAAAAGCTATACATAGTAATTATTTAATGAGTGCGAATCATGATCTTCTGAATAAATCAATAAATTAATTCTTTATTTTGATTTTAATTGTCACTCTTGGTCCTCCACAGTTTACAAATACAGAACACATGAATAAAGTGTAACATTTATTATTAAACAAGAAAACTGCAGAGAAAAATCTACATCTTTCCTTTCCCAAAATCATAAATCACACTAATTAAAATCCTTGTCAGCACGCATTGAAAATGAGTAAAGCCAGAGGAAATAATCCACAATTCCTCAGCTGATCATTTATTTACTTAAAAAACACAGTTAAGACATTCGAAACAAACATGTGTTGACTGATAACGGTGTGCCAATATATATATCGCATCGCTAAATGATTGTAAATATGCATATTTCATATTTCATTTCAATGACAAACATAAACATCCCTTTGAATGCTGTTTTCTGCTCTGCCTGTTAGCATGAGACCCACTTCTTCTGATGTTGACACAAGACCTACTTCCCTTTAAAAAAAAATGGCAGTTCATTTTTCCTTCTTCATCCCAAGAGATAATTCAGCAGGAGCAGGTGAAAAAGTAGCAGAATCAGTTGTTGTGTTATTAAAGTTGATGGTGGTGCGGCGTGTATTTTATCAGCTCATCCATTTGTATGTGGGAGTGCAATAACGGCAAGCTTTCTTTTTTAACTTGTAGTTTCAATTCGAGGGCAAAAAAGTGGAACACTTTGTATGTGTTGAGACAACAGAGACGGTCTCGGAGGACTAACCCTGATTCACTGTCTAGTTCCCATCTCCATATTTCTCACAAGCCTCATTAGATTGCAGGTGTTCGGCACATTGATGAGATACCGCTATGAATCGTGTGTCGTGTGCGCCATTAAATCCTCATTTGTGACTGTAATTGCGAATTCAGTTTCCAGTGAGTGTTTTTGCCGTATGTTTTTTTTAACACTGGTTTGCACATATTTAATAGGGAACCACCACTATGATGATACCAGCAACGCTGTATATTTAGAAGCTGATAACTCATTCATTCATTTTCTTTTTGGTTTATTCTCTTTATTAATCCGGGGTTGCCACAGCGGAATGAACCGTCAACTTATCCAGCACATGTTTATCGCAGCGGATGCCATTCCAGCTGGAATTCATCTTTGGGAAACATCAATACACACTCATTCACACCCAATTCACCTGTACCGCATGTCTTTGGATTGTGGGGGAAACCAGACGCGAATGCAGGGAGAACATGCAAACTCCACACAGCGACATGAATAAATTGTAAACCCTGCATTTTTTAGTGTGACACATACAACTCTTTTTGAGCATTTTTTTTTCTATGAGAACCATGAGTGACACTGAAAAAAATATTAAGAATTAATTTATGGTTTAACTGTAAAGATTCATGTAAACAAATTTCCTTTAACATTTACCCAAAACAGAAAACTCATTATTTACTCTTTACCTTTTGCTTGTTCCTAATCTGACAATCTTTTTTCTAAAAACAAAGAGGATATTTTGAAGAAAACTGGAAGTGGAGAGATGAATTGTGTGTCGTGTGCGCCATTAAATCCTCATTTGTGACTGTAATTGCGACTTCAGTTTCCAGCAAGATTAGTGAGCGTTTTCGACGTATAGACCAAAGCTAATAATTTGAGGCTGCTCTAATCACTATGTATGGACCGGTTGCTCTGCTTTCAAGTGATTTGTTGAAGCACTCCCATAGATTTCCTGGTTAAATTTGAAAGTGTAGCTCTGCTGATTTGAAGTGACCGGGGAGCGTATTTAACAATAGCTTTTGTCTGAGCTGTGGCCCTGTGGTTAGACTTCCGACATATTGAACTGTGACAAGTGACAAATCTCAATCCCATCGTTTCTTGTTCCCTCTCAACTGTTTTTAAAAGAATGTGCTTCCATTTTGAGTGTTGCTTTACCTTCCTGCCATAGTAGTGCTGTGTTGTAAGTGGTTACTAAGGTGTTGTGGTTGTTTGATGTGTTGCTAAGAGGTTGATAGGATATTCAAAGTAGTTGCTTTGATGTTCTGATTGGTTGCTATGTCGTTGCTAGTGTGGTTTAAGTGGTTGCTAGGATGTCCTGAGTGCTTCCTAGGATGTTCTGTATAGTTGCTAAGTGGTTGCTTGGGTTTTCTGTCATGGTTGTACTCTAGCAATAAAGCTCATGTAACGAGGATCATCAAAAACACAGATTTACTTTCACAAAAACTCTGACAGAACAAGAACAGATGAGATGATGATATAATACCAGACAATGAATAAACTGAGCTTAAGGGTATAAATACACAAGACGTGATTAAACTAAATACATACAGGGGTGCAACACAGGTGAAACTAATGAAACTATGAAATGGCGGGAAAACAGAGCAAAGGAATCACATAACATAAACAGAAGCACATTGAACACAACACATAGACACACCAGAATTGTGACATAATAGTATAAGAGATGGCAAGGATGACTAAATCAGTGTCCCCTGCTGAAAAATCCAGCTTAAACCAGCCTAGGCTGGTTGGCTGGTTTTAGCTGGTTGACCAGGCTGGTTTTAGAGGGGTTTTGGCCATTTCCAGGCTGGTTTCCAGCCATTTCCAGCCTGGTCTTAGCTGGTCAGGCTGGAAAATGACCAGCCAAATCCAGCTAAAACCAGCTTGACCAGCCTGGTTTAAGCTGGATGTAGCTGGTTTTGGCTGGACTCCCAGCTTGGCTAAGCTGGACAAGCTGGTTTTAGCTGGTCCTGTCCCAGCCTGACCAGCTAAGACCAGACTGGAAATGGCTGGAAACCAGCCTGGAAGTGGCCAAAACCCCTCTAAAACCAGCCTAGTCAACCGGCTTGTCCTGGGTTTTTTCCGTGGCCTCCTCCCAGTTGGACATGCCTGGAACACCTTCCTAGGTAGGCGTCCATGAGGCATCCAAAACAGATGCCCGAGCCACCTCAGCTGACTTCTCTCGATGTGGAGGAGCAGTGGCTCTACTCCGAGCTCCTCCCGGGTGACAGAGCTCCTCATCCTATCAATAAGGGTGCACTCTGCCACCCTGCTGAGGAAAGGATATTTTAAGCCCATCAATCAGTTTATTTATTTGTGAAATTTCTGCCATGAAACTCTGGACGCACAGGCTGATAGGTCATCTAATCTGCTCGTGTGTCATTAACTACATGGTACAGGAGATTGGTTACTGTCACCTCAGCAGCCAATGAGCTTGCTCCCTATCAGTGTAAATGCTCCGCGTTGTTTTATGCTGTTAGCACTACGTTGTTAGCACTGTTAGCTGCAGCACATTTTCGGAAAACCCACCTCCACCCCAGCTCCACCTGTGTTCAGATCTGTTTCAGGGGTTGCATATTATGTTTGCAGCAGCTGCGTGTGGTTTTCTCTGACAGCATGTCTGTATATATATATTGGCAGTAGCAGGTCTCGGTACAAGTTTTGACATAATAATCAAAGCAGCAGCAGCGTAGCAGATCTATTCTGCCAAGACCAAATGCATCAAAATTTTTATATACATAATCCATATTAAATCCAGAGGGTGGTTATAACAGAATTTTTTTATTTATTTATTTTATTTCTTTAAGATAATATATATATATATATATATATATATATATATATATATATATATATATATGTGTGTGTGTGTGTGTGTGTAATATATGTTTTTTTTATTTTTATATTAACATTATATATTGTAAATTATATAACAATTATATTATTATCAATTAATATGCAAATATGTATATGATTTATGATAAATACAGTTTATAAAGCTTAAATAAACATTTATGATTTTTATTATTATTATTATTATTATTTTTATTATTTTATTTTTTATTGTTATTTCATGTATGTTTTTAGTTGCTATTTTTTCAAAATGGTTCTGCACAAATATTTTATTTTGCGACAAAAAAAGCAAAAAAAGTCATAAAGACAGCAAATTCAGTCTGGACCTGGTTATTAGTTTGCTTTTCAGCTTAAATTCATAATTATTATAAATCTAAATTTACCATATTTAATTAATAATTTAACCATTAAATTGTTTAAATGAGTTAAACAAAAATCCTGTTTTATCATACTAGCATTCTCTTCATTACTCATCTGATATAATTGATAAAATGGCATGGTTTCAACTATGTTATTTGAATCCTTGAAACTTTTGGCTTCAGCACACTGCCAATTATTGAATTTAGCAAACAACATAGTTCAGACCGCTTAAGTGTTTGCGTCGTGACTAACTAGTAAGTATCTGTTTTTAAAGACAGTGGACTATACTTCACTGACACACTTCTGTAGGATTGCCTAGCAGTGGGCAGTGCTGGGTGGGAGCCATCTGTCAGTTCTTCTCCAAGAGCCCCTGCGCAGCTGATGTGGTCCTAACCCTGTGCTGAGACTGCTTTCCAGTCAGTCCCTCTGGATGGAGATCACAGCAGTGAGTCACACTTAATCACAGCACACAGAGGAGCCCGAGCCGAGGTCACGTCCGCCAGAGCCAAAACACACAGCAGAGCGTTCGAAAGCAGCAGCAGGGGGGCAGCAGCCGAGCCGTGGAGTGGCTGGAGCCATTAGTGCTGCTGTGTGTGTGTGTGTGTGTGTGTGTGTGTGTGTGTGTGTGTGTGTGTGTGTGTGTGTGTGTGTGTGTGTGTGTGTGTGTGTGTGTGTGTGTGTGTCACTGAAAACATGTCATAAATAGAGTCGCTCCAAGTGGCTGGTTAAAAATAATCGTGATTACCCTCTCATTATTTAGCTAATAATGCCATATACACTGTGTTCCATCCAGGAACGGCGTCGTTGGAGCAAACCTGCAATGAAAGCACTCACTTGCATGCTAATCTGAGTTTTTCCTGTGCTAACTGGGAAGGGTGTGCTGTTCCGACTAGCACTTGTGAAATTAACGTTCTTTGAAAAATCTTAAAATACACACACATGCAGCAAAAATGAAAATGACCAGCATTAAATTGTATTTCTAGGCTAGTCTATTTATTTACGTATGAAAATGTGTGCTTATATATATGTTTATTCTGGTTTCATATTAATTTCAGTCATTTTCATTACTAATATGCACATTCACATTGCATTCGGAAAGTATACATAGCGCTTCACTTTTTCCACATTTTTTATGTTACAGCCTTATTCCAAAATGGATTAAATTCATTTATTTCCTCAAAATTCTACACACAATACCCCATAATGACAATATGGAAAAATAGTTTTTGAAATTGTTCCAAAATTACTAAAAATATAAAACCTGTAAAATCACATGTACATCAGTATTCACAGCCTTTGCTTAATACTTTGTTGATGCACCTTTGGCAGTAATTACAGCCTCAAGTAATTTTGAATATGATCCCACAAGCTTGGCACACTTGTCTTTGGGAGTTTTTGCCATTCCTCTTTGCAGTACCTCTCAAGCTCTGTTAGGTTGGATGGGAAGCAATTTTCAGATCTCTCCAGATATGTTCAATAGGATTTACGTCTGGGCTCTGGCTGGGCCACTTATAGACATTAACTGAATTGTTCTGAAGCCACTCCATTGATATTTTAGCTGTGTGCTTTGGGTCATTGTCCTGCTGGAAGATGAACCGTTGTCCCAGTCTGAGGTCAAGAGCACTCCGAAGCAGGTTTTCATTCGGGATGTCTCTGTACATTGCTGCATTCATCTTTCCCTCTGTCCTGACTAGTCTTGCAGTTCCTGCTGCTGAAAAACATCCACATAGCATGATGCTGCTCACACCATTGATGCTGCTTCACTGTAGTGATGGTATTAGCCTGGTGATGAGCGATGTCTGGTTTTCTTCAAACGTAACACCTGGCATTCACTCCAAAGAGTTCAATTTTAGTCTCATCAGACCAGAGAATTTTGTTTCTCATGGTTTGAGAGTCCTTTTGCCTTTTGGCAAATTCCAGAACGGGAGTGGCTTCCGTCAGCCCACTCTACCATAAAGACCTGATTGGTGGATTGCTGCAAAGATGGTTGTTCTTTTGGAAGGTTCTCCTCTCTCCACAGAAGAACAGAAGGAGCTCAGACAGAGTGACCATCAGGTTATTGATCACCTCCCTGACTAAGGCCCTTCTCCCCCGATCACTCAGCTTAGGTGGCCGGCCAGCTCTAGGAAGAGTCCTGGTGATTCCAAACATCTTCCACTTACGGATTATGGAGGCCACTGTGCTCATTGGAACTTTCAGAGCAGCAGAATTTTTTCTGTAGCCTTCCCTCGCCTTGTGCCTTGAGACAATCCTGTCTCTGAGGTCTACAGACAATTCCTTTGTCTTCATGCTTGGTTTGTGCTTTGACATGCACCGTCAACCCTGGGTCCTTATATAGACAGGTGTATTCCATTTTAAATCATGTCCAATCAACTGAATTTACCACAGGTGAGCTCCTATTAATCTGCTGAAACATCTCAAGAATGTTCAGGGGAAACAGGATGTACCTGAGCTCAGTTTAGAGCTTCATGGCAAAGGCTGTGAATACTGATGTACATGTGATTTTTCAGGTTTTTTATTTTTTATTAAATTTGCAAAAATTTCAAAAAATCTTTGTGTGTGGGCATTGTGTGTAGATTTTTGTGGAAATAAATTAATGTAGTCCATTTTGGAATTAGTCTCTAACATTAAAAAGTTACAAAAATGAAGTACTATGAATACTTTCCGGGTGCACTATATTTAACAGAACTTTTAAATCTTTCAAAATTTCTAAATCTAATCAAACAAAAAGTGAAACAAATCTATTTTTCCATTTATTTACTTGACCACGCTGTAAAATGACCATCAAACATAGACAATGTGGCTTTTATTTTAAACATTGAGCATTTTATAATAAATCTCAAATTGATTGTATGACACATTTAGTTCACATGGATCAATTTTAATGCTCTTAGAGTGAGAGAATAAACTCACTCACAGTACTGTACATCTTTCTCAATTTCTTCCAGCATCATAATACCACTACCTACAGTATCTGCCCCTAATCACCCATGACCTCATAGCGGAGTGTCTCTTACTTGCACACTTCAACATCTCCATCCCACTACTGTATATCATGAATACTGTGCACTGTGATGTTCTAGTCAATTATATTTTTTACAGCCGAGAGTTGCACATGTTTGAATGCGATGAGTGTGTTTGATGCTTCAGGCTCATTGAGTCACAAGGTTTTGACTCTTGGTTGAGGTTTGACATATTGACTGTGTCAGTTAGATCAGGGGTTTGTGTTGTGTCAACAAGCCCTCGTGAAACAAAGGTCCTAAGTCATGTGAACAAGTCATTATTCCAAAATACATCTATGCAGTCCTGCAGGCTTCATTTTTTTGTCGTTATTTCTCACACGTTATGCCGTATTTCATAAGATGTCAAATAAAATAATTCTGTTTCAAAAATGTCTGAGAAGATTCAGCTCAAAATACCACATATTTTTTATTATAGCTTGCCGACTATTTAAGTTTGAGGTATAAAGTATATGTTGCTTTAAATGCAAATGAGATGCTTCCTTACAGAAGAGGGCAGAGCTTTTACTCACTAAGTACTGAGTTCTTTCCTGACAGAAACAACAAAACAAGTGAATAATGTGCAGCCAAAATGTTCAAAAGTAGCTTAATAAAACCTTGCACGTTCAAACCAGAGTCATCCAATCATGGAGCGGTTACAATTTCTAAAATGAACCATGATGTTTCCGAGTTTTGTAGTTGTTGTGAAGTAAATTTGATTGTTGCTAAAAGGGATACAGCTGTAGCTGCAAGGTAACAAGAATTGTTTATTAAATTACCCATGAATTGGAATTTATTTATGTCTACCTCTACCCCAAACCTAAACGCAATCATGACAGTAATGTAAAAACAGTAATTATATAGAGCTTATTGTTTATTAAATTACTCATTAATTACCAGTTGTTGTGAAGTAAATTAGGTTGTTGCTAGAAGGGATACAGCTCTGGTAGAAAGTTAATGAGAATTATTTACATTATTTATTAAATTACCCATCAATTGTATTTTATTAATGCCTACCCCACTCTAACCCTAAACCTAGCCCTCACAGTAATGATTAATTATATAAATATTAAGTATTGTTGCACAGTGTTACTAAAATTATGCTATGTATCCCCAGCTGTATCCCTTTTATACTTTACCATTAGAGTTGATTATGCTCATTGCCTTTTTAAACAAACATTACACTTAGTACATTTCATGCTATTAACAAACCTTTAAGTAAGACGTTTAGTTCAATAAACTACTAATCAGCTGCATAATAATAGAAGTAGTTGGGTTTTAGTTATTTGGGAGCATTAGGGATGTAAAATAAGGTCATAGGTTATAAGGACAGAAAACATAGACATGTAATAAGCCAGTAGTAAATGGATCTTCTTTCGGCATATTTTCTTCAAAAAAATTTTATTCAACCACAGTATCCTCAGTGGCTCTGATGTTGAGAATCTGTGGAAACTAGGGCTGGGGTGATAAAATCTGTATCGCCATAGTCAGTAACGATAAAAATATTTTTGCTATGAAGTTTCAGTACGAAAGCGATAGTTTTAGTAAAATGTGGCTGCTGAACGCGTGCCTTGGAAGCAATGCCAATAAGCTTAGGGTGTAAGTCATTTCCAGATGACGCTCATGCATTTTCCAGGTACCCCTAGTTGAAAAAACATTTTTTCGAATGCCACGTGCACATCATGATTCATGCAAGTAGAACTAACCATTCTGCTTAACACTTTCCATGAAATATACACATTTCAGTAATAATGGTAGACTATTTACCAGACAAACACAGCACACCCAAACACTGCAGCGCTTTTTACCTTTCTCCATAAACTTGTATTGGAGCTGCAGAAATGGTTTGTTCGTTTGCCATCCTCTGAGAAAATGCTTTATGGTCGCTTAGAGACCCCGAGGGAACACAAGTGCAAATCGCGTTGAAGAATGTGAAGCAAACCACATTCTCGCGCTTGTCACTTCAGGTCAGAATAACAACATATGCAAAAGTGAGTGGCATGGCTAGCAGCATTAGGAAGATTGTAAATAAAAAAAAGTATAGGGATGTTGCTAGAGTGGCTTTTTGGTTTCTTTTCTTGTGCATCCCTGCCACTTGCTCCCCATCTGAAAGATTTTAGTATGTAATATAGTCATTCAACTTTACAATTAGTAATGTTGAAGCATGTATTTAAATAATGATGGCTGTTTTTTTTACTTGAAATCTCAGATTTGATTATCATAATTGTTTGCAGAATTCATAATTTTGTTTACAGAGTTTGAGGTTTATTGTATCATTAGTATTTGCACCTTAAAGTTTGCTTTGATTGTTCAGCATTTACACTTTAGCATTGCACACACTTTGTAAAATTTTATTTGATTTTACTTATGTTTATTTTATTATGAAGTATTATTATTAAGTATTATCATTATTATGTAAATATTATAAAAGATTTTTGCCTTTGACTATTAAACTATTTGCCTTAGTAATGTTGGTAAATTAAAATAAAGTGATTAATTTTAAAAAATAATAATATGCCTGAATGTATTGTTTAAAAATATTCAATGAATATTGATACCCAAATGATAAGAAACATGATTTCATGATATTTTTCCGCCCAACCTTAGTGGAAACTCTTATGTTCATTGTTATTTATTTTTTTAATTATTTTATTTATTTGTCTTGCAGTGACATTATACATTTCTAGCTGCATAAGACAGAGACATGCATAGTGATTGCTGTGGTGCTGTGGTTGTAAACATGGAGATTAAAGGTGTATAATAAGAATCCCTTTATACATCACTAGGGGAGCAAAATCTATGCGTGTCACGTTAAACAAGAAAAAGGTCATATTTCCATGAAATGTACCCTTAAATGAGTAAATAGCATGGATAGTAACTGTATTTAAATATTAATTTCAGTTCAATTAATTGGTATTATGTGAATAAATAGACTATGGCGTGATATAATAAGAGCACTCTGCTGGATACTTGTTGCCCGGGGAAACAGCCAAATGTATAGTATCATTATACAAACAGTACATTTGGCATTAGAAAACTGTGATTGACCAATTTTAACCCAGCTTTGTTTTCAGTGATTCATGATTTTCACATGCTGTGGTGTTTTTGTTTTGCAGATGTACATACAAACGACCACGCTGACCATATCGGTCAGTCTGAGCGCATCTGTGTCTCTCGGGATGCTCTACATGCCCAAAGTCTACGTGGTGCTCTTCCACCCGGAGCAGAACGTGGCCAAACGCAGCACTCGCAGTCTGAAAGCTGTGGTCACTGCCGCCACCATGTCTAACAAGTTCAACCCCAAAGCCAGCCTGCGGCCCAATGGAGAAGCCAAGTCGGAGCTGTGTGAGAACCTGGAGACTCAGGGTGAGCGAGTTTGCTGATAAACACTTTATTACTATCGACACTGGTTTTTTTATGCTGCTGTAAACTTGTTATTGTAATCTTTAAAAATTTGATTCACTGTGCTCACTTAAATGCTTTACAATTTAAAGACGGCAGCACAACTGTCTTGGTTATGAGTTTTAATGCAGATGCTTTAGATTGCTTTTCAGTAAATTGAAAAACTTATTCTCTAAAAATAGATATTTGCTCCTGAATCATTCCAAATCTTTATCATTTTTTTTTAATGTAATGCAGGTTTAATGGCATTGCTGTCAATAATTTAGACAAACAACTTCTATAACTGTCAGCCTCACTTATTGTGAAAAGCTATGTTCATTTTTATTATGCCTCAATTTAACCATTTGCTATATAGGCGAACTGGTTGAATCAGTGTGTACTAACAACCATCAAAAAATTCTTATAATTTTTAAGTTTTATTTATTGAGTATTTTTTTCTGAAAACTGGGTTTCTGCATAACACTGGATAGTTTTCTGATTTGTAAGCTTTTATGAAATTGACATTGGATTATGCCAAAAAAATAATAATGCAGTCTTAGCAGATAAATAAATGTATTTTATTTTATTTATTTATTTATTTATTTATTTATTTATTTATTTATTTATTTATTTATTTATTTATTTATTTATTTTTATTGTTATTTATTTATTTATTTATTTTTATTTTATTGCATTGACATTATAAATCTCTAGCTGCTAAAGACAGAAACAGACATTGTGATTGTTAACAAACTTGAATTCAACCATTTGGTATCTCGGCAAACTAGTTGAATCAGTATAACAGTCTGAACTGAAAACCATCATAATTTTGTTATAATTTAAGTATAAATTATTGAGTATTTTTCTGGAAACTGGATTTCTGCTTAACACTTTATAGTTTTTACACTGATATTTATGGTTTTATAAAAATATTATTGGAATCTGTAAAAAAAAATGCTTGTTTTATTTAATTTAATTTAAATGTATTTACATTTAAATGTTTTTTTTTTTGTTCATTTATTTATTTATTTATTTATTTATTTATTTATTTCTGACTTTATAAATCTCTTGCTAAAGACACAAACAGACATTGTGATTGTTATTTAACAAATTTGAATTTAACCATTTGGTATCTACAGTAGGTGAACTGGTTATATCAGTGTGCACTGAAACCCATCATAAAATTGTTATAATTTTTAGGTATTATTTATTGAGTATTTTTCCGGAAACTGGACTTTATAGTTTTTTTTTTCTTTTTACTTATTTTTTATGCTTTTATGAAATTAATATTGAAATCTGTAAAAAAATAATGCCTATTATATTTTATTTAAGTTCATTTACATTTAAATATATTTATTTTGTGTTTGTTTTATTATTATTATTTCTGTACTGAATCCCATCATAAAATTGTTATTTTTTAAAGAATTTTTTAATCATTATTTGTCTAATCTGGATTTCTGCATAAACACTTTATAGTTTTTGACAATGTTTTTTTATGAAATTGATATTGGAATCTGTAAAACAAATCTTATTTATTTATTTATTTTTAATATTTAAATGTATTTATTTTATTTTTGTTTTATTATTTTTTATTTTTAAGTATTATTTATTGAGTATTTGTCTGTAAACTGAATTTCTCGATAAACAGTAGTTTCTAACACTATTTTTTAAATTGATATTTGAATCTGAAAAAAATATATATATATTAATGTATCATCTTTTAGGAAGTTCAGAGAGAGCATGTTGAAAATAAACACTTGTTGTTATTCACACTCGTTTTATACTTCCATAAACTTGTTATTGTAATCTTTAAAAATGCAATTTGCCATGCTCGCTTATTGCTAAAGGTTATTTTGGTTTTCTTTACGCCTGAATTTCCCATTTGGTAGGCAAACTGGTTGAATTAGTATAACAGTGTGTACTGAAACCCATTCAATTGTTATATTTTTTAAAGTATTATTTATTAAGTATCTTTCTGGATTTCTGGATACACACAGGCACAGGTTTTTATGAAGTTATAAAACTGATATTGGAATCTGTAAAACAAAAGAAAAATCAAATAATAATTTATCATCTTTCAGAAAACTCAGGGAGAGCGCGCTCAGGATAAACAGTTTGTTGTTATTGACAGTGATTTTTATTTTGCCATAAACTGTTTATTGCAATCTTTAAAAATGTTATTCACCATGCCTGCTTAAATGGACCAGAATTTGGAGACATCAGCAAAATTGTGCCTCATCAGTCCTGGTTAAGAGTCTTAATGCAGATGCTTTAGGCTGGATTTCATTCAAAAGAATTAATTCTCCAAAAATAGTTTTCATATATATAAAGTCAAGCCTGAAATTACTCATGACCATGCCAACTTTTGATAAAGCTGAGAAATATATACTTTTTACAGAATTATGCCTTTTGTACATCATCTTAGTCTCATTTAGGAGAAGCCTGTGTTATTTCCAGTCAAAAAAAAATAAAGGTGCTGTATGTAAGTTTTTAACTCTTTTAAAGCATAAAAACACCATAATATGTTTGCAGACATTTAAGAAATGCACTAGATGAACATTCTTGTCTATCTGAAAAACAATGCTTAAGTCAGTTATTCTGCTTTGAAAATGTACATTTTGTGCCAGAACGTCTGTCTTTATTTTGGTCATTTAACCTGCCCAGTGCCAGTTTAGTCAGTTATATTTTTGCACCCTGGGTTGCCTTGGTGGAAAACAGATTTCAATTAATTCTGTCAGGAAGGCTCTTAAAATGTGCATCTGTGGCCTAGATGCGACCTCTGGTGGACAGTAACAGCCTCCGAAATGAGATGCAGATTCAGAGTTCACCACATGGTGTGGTTATTAATTAGAAAACAATATAAACAGTATGAATGTACACATTGGGTGAGCAGGTTACATTGTAACCCTGTGTCTTAACAACACACTGCGTGATGAGATTTTGCAACTGTTTGCACCAGACAAAACGTGATAGAAATTGAAATACAGCCATTCAGAAGCACAGAATAGTACACTCACTTCACTCCAACAAAATGGAAAGGTTTATAATCTCATTCATACATAATAAACCTCTTTAACATTGTTAAATGTAGATGTTAAATCACTGATATGTGTTGGCTTGCACTAAGTCACAGTTCTAAAGTTCAATTTTAAATGGTTTATTTTATTTTCAAGATTTGAGGTGAACTATCTGCTGCTGCTTTCAGTAGTATGGCAATAAATGTCATGTGAAATGGCCTTCAAACTCACATAATTAGCATTTAAAGAGCCCATATTATACATGAAATAGGGTCATATCCTGGTTGTAAGGGTCTCCAACAACAGTCTAATATGCATGCAAGGTCAAAAAACACTTTCATGGTCTTATAATCTGCATTTATTTTTACCTAATTATCCCAGCGACTCCTGTATGAATCGTCCAGTGATTCATTTGTTCCCAAACCCCTCCTTAGCGCGGAGCTAATCTGCGCTGATTGGACCGATGACAGTCTGTCGCGATTGGTCGACTGCCTTCAGTCAGAGAGGGAAATGGCCAATAGCTAATCAGCAATTTAAAAAGTAATCACAGTTCATACACGCTCGATAGTGTAGACGTGGATTTTAGCTGCCACACTATGGCGAGTGGATAGTGCCACGGATAACCGAACGAAGGAGACAGTCGTGTACTCGCCATACCACACACACACAAAAACACACACACACCTCCGGATGACAACGCTCCCGCTTCCGCCCGCACCCGCCAGGTTTTAGCCTGAGAACCCGCTCCGTTTTCTGCCCGCCGCGCCCGGTGCCGCTAGAGCGGAGAACACAACCAAAAATCACCCAGTATACAGTCCAGACAGCCAAGCTGTCTGTATAAACACACACACACACAGCACAAAGCACACAAAGCTCGTTCGTTCGTTCGTTCGCTCTCTCTCTCTCTCTCTCTCTCTCTCTCTCTCTCTCTCTCTCGCTCGCTCTCTCTCATACGCGCGCGTGCGCACTAACACACACACAAGCACCACGCAGACTCTCTCTTTCTAATTCGCATAGCAATATCCGTGATATTGCTAGACAGCCCGCTCCCGTCCCAAATTAAACCCGTTACCGACCGCTCCCGCGATTTATTCGGAAATTTATTCCCGCGGCTGTCCCCGCGCCAGATTTCTGCGGCGCGGGAATAAATTTCCGAATAAATCGCGGGAGCAGAACTCTAGCACGGAGCTCCATAAACAAACAGCACGCGTCGCGTTTTTAACGTGACTTTGCACGCGATAAGATAAAATATCCAGTTAACCTGATACAGTACACGCGGTTACAAGTAACAAATCACAACTAAATACATTTGCAAGCTAGAGTAAACGAGGCAACAACTTTAACCGCACGTACTTACACTTGAGAAATGGAAGAAACCCATCCTGACGTCCATCAGTTACTCTTTACTGATCCTTCCTTTAACAAACTCAGATGAAGTATTCTTTGTAGCATGTAGCTTCCAGAAGTTTCCAACTGCTTGGTTATAATGCTGAGGTTTCATCTTTGGGTAGAGACTCAATATATCCATCTGCAGTGTGACTTCAATCGACCGGCATGTTTGTGTGCGTGTGTTTGTGGGTGTGCGTGTGTTTGTGGGTGTGTGTGTGTGTCTGGGTTTCTGCGTCAGAGGGCGGGGCCTCAGGTTTGAAATCTCCCGGGTTTGCGCGTGCACGTGAATAACTTGGTTTCGTTCGTACGTCATGGCGAAACACCTAATGAGTCGGTATCAAGGCGACTCGTTTGAAGCACTATGAGTCGACTCTTTTATAGATGAATCAACCGTTTTAAACACTGTATTCTTACAGATTTAAGCCTTAGCTGGATACTTCACTTCACTTAGAGCTGTGTTACACACTACATGGAGGGGAATTTTCAAAAACCCATAATATGGGCTCTTTAATGCTGAATAAACACATAAGGTGTGCTTGAGGTGATCATTGTCAGTTTTCTGTTCAGCTGCAAGAAATAGCAACTGTTTCTAAAATATAAAAAAATAGAAGCTGCCTCTAAAATATACGTTTCTTGTGTTGGTTAGAGCAAAACCTGCTTTTAATATGAAAAATATTCCTTCTATCGCAAGTCATTGCTTTTATATAGAACACTGTTTAAATCAGCTATCAATCTTCAAGCCTGGTTTATACTTCTGCATCAAGTGATCGGCTTGACCCACGACGCATGCAACGTAGGTAGCTGTGCATTCATACTTCTGCGCGATGTTTCTGTTGCTCTGCAACAACACTTCCGAAACACTAGCTGGCAGTAGGTGTTTATGTTCCTCTGTGTCGAGTTTCTTAGCTGGTGTTTTTTTTTTTTTTTCTGAACGCTTCCTTAATGTACAAGTGGTTTAAACTCACTGATTTTGAGGCAGGAACTGACGGACGTTCAACAACTTTAACCATAAGGTAAACACAAAGCAACAGTCTCCATCTGACGCTCCAACGCACTCGCACAGCTCTCGGTCTCGCCCACACTCGTCAGCACTTCCAACCGACCAATCACAGAGCTTGCGCTATGCTTCATTGCGATGTGTAGTTACATTTTCTGAGAGGTGCACGTCAGCGACGTCGACAGCCTGTTTTGAGGCAGGAACCATTGGAAGTGCAACAAATTTAACCATAAGGTAAACACAAAGCTACAGTCTCCATCCGGAGCTCCTTGTAAACAGTTGCTCCA
This sequence comes from Danio rerio, assembly GCF_052040795.2. Lineage (NCBI taxonomy): Eukaryota > Metazoa > Chordata > Actinopteri > Cypriniformes > Danionidae > Danio > Danio rerio. The sequence goes on along the minus strand of NC_141026.1, from coordinate 49,076,517 downwards.
ACGCACTAGCACGGCTCTCAGTCCCACCCACACTCCTCAGCGCTTCCAAGCCGACCAATCACAGAGCTTGCTCTATGCGTCATTGCGATGTGTAGTTACATTCTTTGAGAGGTGCACATCTGCGACGTCGACAGCCACGGCGAGGGCTATGCGTCCACGTGTGCGCTTGACGCAGAAGTATAAATCAGCCTTTAGTCTCGACAGTCAGACACACTACTGTTGATGTTGTTAATCTGGCAACTTGCATTTGCTTGTGTTTTGAACCAGGGGTGCAATACCTGGTTCAACCACTGGGTGTGAAACTTACACACTGAACCTTTAAATAAAAATTTAAAAAGGTTAGCTGGTAGAATAAAAGTAAGTTTAGGTCAGAATGTGCCAGGGGTATGAAAAATTTTGGGTTTGACTTTATAGCAGACAACTTTTACAACCTATAATTATTATAATCTAATGAATAAAACAGATGATAAACAAGTTTCTAATAAAGCTGTAAATAAAATTACAGAAAATACTAACATAATAAAAGCAAACAAGTCGCCTTTATCTTGACAGAGTCTGAGTTTGCATAATTAGAATAAGGACAGGATTGATATAATAAAAGGACGTGATTTACTAAGATCCTAAATACGTACTGTTACTGAAGTCTAGTTAGATGCAGAAATTGACTTTTAAAAACTAAAAATAGTTTCACTTGTAATTATTTACTTGCAGAGGAGTTTAAGTTTGAACATCACAGCATATGTTCATCATTCCGGTGGCATTTCGTGCTCTAAATATAATTTAGTGTTAAACTTCTCCACACAGTTACTTTCTCTAAAATAGATTTGAAGGACGATAAATCACTTTCCAGGAGCTGTTTAATCCACTTCCATTGACACTGCCCTTTATTTTGCACGCCCCAAATGACACATTCATTAAGAGAAGCCTGCGAAACACACATGAGGTGCTATCTTCTGGTGCTATATCAGGATTACACAATCCTCGGTAGACACTGCACGTTTTTTTGCATGTGCCATCTGTTTTGCATACGTTTAATATGCACAAAACTTTGTGAATCACAGCATGAACATATTTACTTCACTGCTTATGTTAGCCTGGTTAGACAGTAAAGCCGCTTTGAGACATCATCATTTCTGTCCTGATATCTCAGACTCCCTGTTAGTCTGCTGTATTTACATTTATCCAACATCTATTTAACCAGCATTTAAAGCTAGGAGTCAATTGGTGGTTCAGGATTGTGGGAAGTTTTAAAAAAAGAGACATTGATCACTTGCCATGCGCAGCTGATGCGGAAAATGAATCTCCATTTCACACATTTAATAAAAACACAACACTATACTTTTAGGCTCTGTATGTACACTACTTGACAAAAGTCTTGTCTTCGATCTCAGTTGTAAAATCAACCAATAACACCCTTGACTTCTAGTTGATCATTTGGAAAAGTGTCAGAAGGTTGAGTTTTCTGCTGAATCATCTGTTGATCTGCATCCCAATCATCACCAATACTGCAGAAGACCTATTGGAAACCGCATGGACTTAAGATTTTTACAGAAATCAGTCAAGTTTGATGAAGGAAAAATCATGGTTTTGGGGTTACATTCAGAATGGGGGTGTACGAGAGATCTGCAGAGTGGATGGAAACATCAACAGCCTAAGGTATCAAGACATTTGTGCTGCCTATTATATTACAAACCACAGGAGAGGGCAACCTCCCAGCTGGATAGCACTCTTTCTCATACTTCAGCCTCTACATCAATGTTTCTGAAAGCAAAGAAGGTCCATGTACTTCATGAGTGGCCAGCCCAGTCACCAGACATGAACATTATTGAGCATGTCTGGGGTAAGATGATGGAGGAGGCATTGAAGATGAATCCAAAGTACCTTGATGAACTCTGAGAGTCCTGCAAGAATGCTTTCTTTGCCATTCCAGATGACTTTATTAATAAGTTATTTGAGTTATTGCAGGGATGTATGGATGCAGTCCTTTAAGCTCATGGGAGTAAGACACAATATTCATTCTTTTTCCACTGCACCATGACTTTATTCTATACTGTACAACAATCCTGTTAAGTGACAGAACTTTTTCTAAGCAAAGTCAGACCTTACTGTCCTAACTAAATAATTAAAAATCAAAGCATGATCATATTTTATTTGAGTAAAATAAGATTAATCTAGAGGCTTTTGCCTTTCATATTAGCCACCTCTGATACCAACTGATCAACTAGAAGTCAAGTTATTTGTTGTTCTTAAAACTTGGAAAAGACTTTTGTCAGGTAGTGTATGCACTGTACATTTTCAAGAAAGACAACATTACAATGATTGTAACCATTGCAAAGTTGTGTTTACTCATCCATTTGGTACACATATTACAAAGTAACATTTACAATGAATTTGAGAATTTAAGTATTTTCCTATAAGTCATTTGCTTAACCAAGTTATATAATCTTAAAACTGAGTCATTTTTACTTGGTCATTTGAAGATTGCATTGCAATACAAGTTATATTATGCATTACTGTGACTTTGTAAGCTTTACACTCTTAAGAATGCTGGGTTGTTGTAACACAATGTTGGGTCCAATTTGGACAATCCCAATGTTGGGTTATTTTGCTTTTTAGTTATATTTTAAATGGCAGTTTTTTAACACAAAGGTTGTTTGTCCATATTTGACCCACCAGTAGGTTACAACAACCCAATATTTTTTAAAGTGTACTGCTTTGTGTTTACTTAAATGCATTTAAATATACAAGTCATAAATGTATGGTTAAAATTGATTTATTAACATATAAATACAACAGATGTAATATTATATAAGTATGTAACTATAGCCAAAGACAGAAAACGCAATGCTTGGTACACAATACACAATAAAGGTAACAGCTGATGTTAAATTTAATTAAATTTAATTTCATTACTTTTCATTTCATTTAGCTGAATAGAAAATGTGCAGAACAATATTAACCGCTAAAAGGTGAGCTGATCTTAATAGGTCAGTTCATTGTGAAATATTGAATAACTATAGCCAAAGACAAAAACCTTAATACTTGGGACACAAAAATAGGAACAGCCGATGTTAATTTAATTTAATTTCATATTCATAATGAGCGTTACTTTTTTGTAGAAGACTCAACATTTCATGAAACAACAAGTTTCTACACATATAAAAAAAGTAACAATAAAACAGTGTGAATACAACTAGAGACAAGGTAAAAATGCAGAATAATGGGATAAAATTGTATCTGAAATGTGAGTATAGTTTTTACTTCTTCAAACATGACAAACAATCCAGAGTAAATCTATTTCAAGACATCGTTTTCCACAACTTTCTTTTTTCTCGTTAGGTGCCTTTTCTAGCAAAATGTCAAGAGAAATTATTCAGGTCTTTTATCTTTTTCCCTTTGATTTCTTGTACCACGTACTGTACAGAAGACAAACACAATCTGTTACATGTACAGCTATGCCATAGTTTAACAGTTGTTGTTCAGTTCAGTTTCATACAATATGGCATAGGATTTATTTATTTTTATTTTTTGTAAAAGCTGTTGCCAGTACCTGAATAGTCCAGGAGTCAATATATAGTATAGTATACAGCAGGAAAAAATAAGTATTGAACACGTCACCATTTTTATAAAAACACACACACACACACAATTTCATGGCTTTTAATAACTTTTTGTTTCAGTTGCTAATTTGTATAAATTTGTACGATCTCATTCATACTATTTATTCCAATTAGCTTATCCCCCAATGATAGTTTGGTTTAGGGCTAGGGTTGGGTGCCACACCTCCCTTTTAAAGTCATACATTTTTGTACAACTGAACTTATGTGAATGAGCCACAAATTGGACAAAACGTAAAAAAAAAGTTACGTTTCCTTGTGAGATCAGACTGCAGAAAACATATTTCTTATGATAGTTAACTTGAAAATTTCCCCAGATGTTAGTAACAATCAAAGAAATTCATGTATGCAATGAAAAAAAAAGTCTATGACAAAAAGAAAAGAAATGACAAATAGGGAAAATTGTTGAACACATGAAGAAAGAGAAAGAAAACTAATGAAAGCCCAGTCTGCAGCTGAAATTGTTTAGTATTTTTTCAGCAACCCTCTACCCTCCACCATTATAAATGAATACTAGCTGCTTCAGTCCAACAAATACATCATCAATATGATGAAGATAAAACCAGAGTGGACATTTCCACAAGACAATGATCTAAAACACACAGAGGACACTCTCAAATGGTTTCAGAGAAAGAAAATCAAGCTGTGGAATGGCCCAACCAATCACCTGACTTGAATCCAATATAACATACAAATTAAAGATAAGATTTAATAGATAAGATTTATTTTTACACTCTGTTGAAGTCTGTGAAAATCTCACACCTAAACAATACATGTGACTTCATATGACTTCATTCTTCATACTGTATGTGAGGCGTCTTTAAGCTGCCATCACTAAAAACAAGCCTTTATATAAAGTATTAAATACATTTCAGCAGTTCGGCACTTTCAGTAGTTCAGTCAATTCATTGTTATTACACATAACTCATATTTCAGATTTGTTTGTTTTGTTTGTATTGTTTGGGTTTTTACCTCCTTTAGAAATGTTGTATGTACGGAACAAGATTAACTGCTAAAAGGTGAACTGATCTAAATACTGTAGGTCAGTTCATTGTGAAATATTTGAACTTCATACAGTATGTTTAGCTCAGAATAGTGTTAATTCTACCAGTAAACCTTGTTTTCTTAGTTCTAAAATAATCAAGCTGGGGGAAGGGAAATAAAACACACATTTCAAAAACTTTCCCCATTAATAGAGGTCCAGTCAGCGACATGCAAAATACACATTAAAATTCACAAGACACGAATTTAATATGACATTTCCCAAGATGTACCAATACACACTGACTAATTCTAGCATAAAAAAAATCACGTTAAGCAGATTGAAAGTATCATGTTAGACTAGGAAGGCAAATTATCTGCTTCCATTACATTGCATTTGGCATTCACAGCGACGCACATCCACTCTGCTTTCATTATGTAGCATTTGTATTCATTTTGCAGTGTAGCAATACCCGGTAAATCATATTGTGGGTCTTAATACGAAATAGTTCTGAATTAAGGGAGACGTCCAGATAAATGTTTTGACAACAGAATTAAATTTGCGTAATGAAGGTTGCTACATAGATGAAAACTCATCCAATTAAGCGCACTAGTTAGCACCGAATGTTTTCAGCAAATATTTATTACGCTTACAGACTTATGTGCTGTCTATACTGTAACACTGCGTTTTGTTTTTTAATGTGGTATTAGAGTCGGTGACAGCATGGTCTAAAACAAGCATGCAAAGCAAATGCAAGATAACATATAACTTCTCTCCAGCTCAGGGATGTTTAACATTTCATGAATCCATTAAAGGGGAAACATGATCTCCTTGTTGATTCTAATTGATTTGCGATTCTCCTTTAAGACTTCAATTACATCAAGCAAAGGTGTCTGTTGAGTGTCTTAATGTAGCGTAATGTGATAGAAACATCGCTATAAAGTGTTAGAATTACTTCTTAAGTGAATTAGATGGTTCTGAATTATTGTGTAGGGCCAAATTGTGTTTCTAGTCAAGCCAGAAATGAATCCATGGTGAGATTAGTGACATTATAAAGTACACTGGCATTCCACTTGAAGAAGTACCCGACTTTCCAAGTCTGAACTTGGTAAAGTTCCAAGGACGCAAGTCAGAACTTCACTTACTTGGTATTGAGAAAGAGCTCTTAAGTAACTGTTATTTAGAATAGTGGTCCCCAACCTTTTTTTAACTGCGGACCGGTCAACGCTTGACAATTTTACTGCGGACCGGGGGTTGAAATAATAAAAATAATAATAAACGTGAATCCACTGTGTACTCATGTGGAACTTTATTAGCACATTGCTCCAACATTACAATGCTATTATAACATTAGGAAGTACTAACTTTATTTACACACTGCTCCAATAATATAACATATTATAACATCAAAAACTGTCCGTAACGCTAAATCAGTGGGAGCCCTGAGCTTGTTTCTTTGCAACGCGATGGTCCCATCGGGGGATAATTGCAGAAGGAAGATTGCCGGAAAGAGCGCGTGCACGTCTAAAACGTGCTGACGTGAGACGTCTGCTTTAGCCAATCAGAACAGTCAGACGCATTCACGTCCGCGCGGTTTATGAGAATAAAAGCCTTTGAATATTTTTCCAGACACATTCAGCTGCTAGAAACTAGGCAGATAACGTTTATATGTTTATCTTAATGCCAACTGTGTAAATAATTATCGATAAGATGCTTATGATAAGCCGTTGTTTGTTTACCTTCAAGCTTTGCGTGTGCCCGTGAAACAGCCAGTGAGCACCAGCACGCACACATATCATGTACATCTCGACATGCGAAAGTGTTTCTGCCATGACTTTAATCCAGAACACCGGCAGAGTTGTTGTCTCGGACACTGTTTTAAGGCCACCGTCATTTGCGATCTCTGGTCTTCTTGCATGAACATGCTGGATTTAGCTGGTTTGTTGACAAATGGGTCACGTATCCATTCCTTGGCCACTTATGGGTCCTTTGAGGTTGGGAAGTAGCGCTTAAACTCTTTTAACAGCGAAGATTGGTGATCGTGCACCAACTTGGTGACTCACACAAAATCCCTGCTAATGTTTGAAACATGTCTATTATGCCTCTGTTCACGCGCCGTCCCCACAAATCCAGTTTGGCTTTAAATGCAGCTACTTTTTCTGCCAACTTAAAGATAATTAATCCTTGTGTGCCCCGGTACTGATTGATCCGCGGACCGGTTGGGGACCACTGATTTAGAAAGCATCGCTGAATTTATTTATAGATATATCGTGTTCATTTTTTCAGTTTTCTCCTAATATTGATGAACGTCTTATGTGGTGAAACATTTGATATTCCAATTCTCAAATATGTGTAAGAACATGTGTTCAGCTAAATGATGATTGTATTAATTAATATATTATGGCGGATGGGCATTACCATGTTAATCTACGCTGCAGGAGAGATCAAAACTGCTGGATTTATCAAAAAAAAAAGTGTTGTAAAAGGGTTAATCAATTTATTTGATTATTAATATTTAATTTATTAACTCATAAAGGAGTGCTGTCCATTGCAAATGTGCCTTCTTTGATCAATGTGATCAATCAGAAGTCAAGGGCGTCATTTTTCCCACTTATTGCATTCTCCCCAGTTTTCAACTATCAGGTGACTAGCAAGTCTTCACAGTATCACCTATACCACATATGGGACGTGGTTTTCTGAAGCACCTAAAGTCACACTTCTAAAGTCACACTTCTTGTCATCTCACCTCGTAGAAAAAAAGATCCTGAACTAATCCGGATGAGTACAAGACATGTCTGAAGTGGCTATTCTTATAGTGTTATCGCAAATGTGACATATTATTCACAGTCACAGTGAGATGCACTCTATTAGTGTATCTACAAAACTCAGTACTTGGCAAGCTGATTTATTACTGATATAAAGAACAGAGGATCCTGAAGTAACAGCCCTTTTTTAATATCATTGCAATGCAGTACGTGTATTGAGTTTAGCGATGCATGCGGATGAGATCAAAATGTAATGTGTGCGGGATATTGCCTGCAAAGATCATAGAAAACTAAGCCAAAGAATGAGAATGAAGGGATGCGGTTCAATCAGTCAGGCAAGCAAACTCGTTGTTATGTTATATGAACGTCAATAGGCTTTCTCGTGTGTCCTGTTAAGACAAGAGTTTTGCTCTTGGTTGAGCTGTAATTCGGATCAATAACAATTTGGGTCTGCTTTACATCAGCCATTTTATGTGTCAGGATTTCTGTGACCAAAAAGATCGATGCGGGTCTCCTTGAAGTAGTCTCTTGACCAATAGTCATATACACTGTACACTGATGAATGGCTTGAGTTTTAAAATGGCAATATGACACTTGCAGGGTGCAATACCTTGACCATATATGGCTTTAGTTAATTAAAGTACAGACACTTTTTTCTATCTTCTTTTTTTTATTTTCTTATAATATACAGTGCTCAGCATATATACTGTAAGTACACCCCTCACAAATCAATTTTTATATTAATATTTTGAATAGTAAGCTATACAATGTTATATTTTGCATGTATATTAGATTAGTCAGCACTGAAGCCAAATCTGGAGCTTATCTAACAAAATAACTTACGATTACGGTCCAAAATTAGTACACCTAAATTTATATGCTATAGAAAAAAATACTAAAAAATACTAAATGCACATTTAAAAAGGAGGAAAAATCAAGAAAAACAAAAAAAAAATTAAATTTAGTTTAATCTATCTTTCAATTTCTAAATATGTTTAATGACTAAAATATTATTTTAATAAATATATGTGTTTCATAATTCTGTTTTGTTCAAATGCACCAAAATACATTGTCTATTCACTGAGAAAATATTCATTTTCAAAATAGGGTGTCCTCAATTATGCTGAGCACTGTACATTGCATCATCAATCTTTTTCACAGTGTCAGAAAGAGTTGGTATAAGGATCTAGTCTTTTTCCAGTCAGATTCCTCCTTCTGAGAGCTTCCTTTTCTCTGATTGGTCAGATTATGGCCCAGTCTGTTATAATAAGAATTAAAATTCTGGGCCAAAAACTAAATATCTGGGTGCCATTGGCTGAAATGTGAAACCAAAAATGCTTTACAATAATTTATTAATGTTTTGATAATGTAAAATAATTTTGGTAGTTTTTAAATTGAGCTCAATAACTTAAAATATATCAAAAAAAAAACACAAGCCAATAAAAAACCCACACATTTATTGAAAGTAAAAATTTACAAGGCATCATTTTACCAGCATTGCCATGACAGCACAGTAGCACTTTTGCAAGCATTAGGTACAAGTACACTACATAGGAATTTACTGTCAGTGCATTACTTGTGCATATACTTTCATCACTGTATGGTAAACTTTACACTTCCCTTGCACAAAGCCATTGAAATGAATGGGTTAATTAGCGCAGCACTTTCCGTGTCCGGTGTGAAAGCAGCTTCACATCACACAGTGACTACGGCTGGAAGGAGCGAACACTACTACACTGTAAATAATATCTGTTAATTTACAGTTTTTTTATGTATTTTGTGTTTCACAAGTGTTTTTCATTTATTTATGGTTGTGAATTGCATTTTGAAACCTTGATCTCTGCTCTGTTGACTATTGATGTTGAAAATTCAACTCCACATTTTAACAAAGTGACTCTTATTGAAAATTTAGTAGTTTAAAATAATGTTTAAGAAATATTAAATCATTCATTTTCTTGTCGGCTTAGTCCCTTTATTAATCCAGGGTCGACACAGCGGAATGAACCGCCAACTTATCCAGCAAGTTTTTATGCAGCGGATGCCCTTCCGGCCGCAACCCATCTCTGGGAAACATCCACACACATTCACACACACACACACACACTCATACACTACGGACAATTTAGCCTACCCAATTCACCTGTACCGCATGCCTTTGGACTTTGGGAAGCACCCGGAGGAAACCCACACGAAGGCAGGGAGAACATGCAAACTCCACACAGAAACCAACTGAGCCGAGGTTCGAACCGGCGACCCAGCGACCATCTTGCTGTGAGGCGACAGCACTACTTACTGCGCCACTGCCTCACCTTAAGAAATATTATATAGAGAAATGAGTCTGTAAAGTAGCAGAAAATGTATTGGCAGTTTATTACAAGGTTTTTTTAGCATAATATACAACACCAACCCAAACAACATATCACTTTAAACTATTAAAATTTTCATAAAAGTCCCATTTTTTCAAGGTTAAACGTAAAAAAAAAAAATTGAGGTCTCATAATGCAACTCAAAAACATAAATAAATGGGGAAAAATACAATTAAAATGTGAATCACAAAATACTTACAACTGCTCATTTACAGAAATGTTTTACAGTGTAGGCAGTGAGGTGAAGCATAGCCTTCATTTTAGCTCATATTTTTGGCAATTTCTGTTTTTCGGACAATAATTTTATTGGCAGTAAATTTAATGGGTACCTACTTATATTTGGTTGGAAACCAAACACTCTTTATCATATATAATTTTCGGTTTCTTCAGAACTTTCCAACACAGTTTTATATCTGTAATAACAATAATAATAATAATATCAGTTTTATGGTATCAATTCAAAATCAAGCATAATGGATGTGCAGGTATAATGCATTTGCTTTGGCAGTAGATGTAGCAGTGACTACGTTTACATAGAAATCAGTAATCAAATTATTTGCCTTAATCTGAATAAGACAATAGTATGATGAAGGTGTTTACATGAGTTGCTTTTTGAATGTTCCTTTCATGATCCCGTTTGACATGTTATAGCACATAATTCGATTAACGTCACTGAGTCAGCACGCTATCCAAATTTCCTCCGGGGTTTCATGTAATTTCTGGAATTTCATTTTTAATTTGTCAAATTTAACTGCAGTTTGGCACTGTCACTTTCATTCAGGAAGATATTGGATGCAAGTATAAACTGCAGGAAGAGTGTTGTTTTAATTGAGTTTGATGCTTCATGCCAAATGGGAAAAAAATTTCCACATTTCGTGATGCATGTGTCGTGTCTGTGGTCTTTTACTGACTCGATAGGTGCAGAGAATAGTGCCAAACAGCCATGTGTATATGAAATACCCTGTCGCAAAATGTGGCAAAAAGTCCTACATGGGACAGGGCCGGTGTCCTGCCGATTTTAGCTTCAACCCTAATCAAACAAACCTGAACCAGCTAATCAAGGACTTACTAGGTGTACTTGAAACACCCAGGCTGGTGTGTTGAGGCAAGTTGGAGCTAAACACTGCAGGGTCACCGGCCCTCCAGAACCAGGATTGGTGACCCCTGGTTTACACGGTGGACCCTTAAACTGAGTATTATTTTAATCGTAATAAAATCGGATTATTGGTGTCCTTTTAAATGTATACAGTGTCACAAACTAGACTTTAGTTTGAGGGTTTGTGAACTTTCAATGAATACCAAAGGCTGACATAATAGCTAAAATTTCAAACTGGTTCTTTTTTTGGGGTAACTTTTATCATGAATTTCAGTCTGTGAAACTTTGCTGACCTTATACATTCCCAAACAGCTATAAAACACACTTCATGATAGGTAATATCCATATAATAGCATAATAGAGGCACTTTAAGTGCAATGAGTCCTTGATGTGTGATATGGTATGATGTGTAATTATATGATGCATAATGTGCTGATGCCTCAATCCTTGACCGGAAAACAAACAATGAGTCACGCGTTTGCAATTAATATACTGGATCTCGTGCCGCATACTTTAGTATTTGATTCCAATACACATCTAAAAGTAATAATGTATTTGTTTGGCCTCTATATCTTTTTTTTGTTGTTGTTGTTTGTTTGGTAGAATTAGTTCATGTAAGCAGCAGATCCCTTCAGGCTACATTTTAATGACAATTACATTTTTAATGCCTCCTGACAGTTTCTGTACAAGGTCACTTAATTTCAGGGCAGATTGAGCCAGGGAAAAGCACCTCCGCGTAGCCATGTTCACTGTACCTTAAGGCCAAATGGGCCCCAACCGGTTCAATTATAACACAGAAACAATATATCTGCACAGCATATACAGTTTATCAATATACAGATGGATATTTTACACTGAGCTAGACTGTACACTGTTTATCTAGCTTCCACCAGCTTTCATTTACATTTTTAGATTTATTTACTAAATGATTTGCAAAATTTAAAAAAAAAACTTGATAAAGAAATTGTGATTTATTGACATCTTTCATTTATTCGTGATATTGAACTGTTATGGGATCTTGATATCTTCTCTGACAGTTTTTGATGTTTATTTAAAGTTTAATATAATAACTTTTATTATGATGTTTACTCATTTGAAATAATATGATGTCTGTGCAGGTTTTGTAAATTACAGTGTAAAAACAGTTTATAATACTAAAAGTGTAAATATAAGTCACTGTAGAGTTTATTTTACAGCATCAAAAGTTGTCAGAGATCAACATCCTATAACACTCATAAATACATCAGAATTATTAGCCCCCTGAATTATTAGCACCACTGTTTATAATTTTTCCACAATTTCTGTTTAACGGAGAGATTTTTTTCAACACATTTCTAAACATAATAGTTTTAAAAACTCATCTATAATAACTGATTTATTTTATCTTTGCCATGATGACAGTAAATAATATGTGACTAGATATTTTTCAAGACACTTCTTTACAGCTTAAAGTGACATTTAAAGGCTTAATTAGGTTAATTAGGTTAACTAGGCAGGTTAGGGTAATTAGACATGTTATTGTATAATGATGGCTTAAAAGGGATAATAATTTTGACCTTAAAAATGTTTTTTTTTTTTTTAAATAAAAACTGATTTTGTTCTAACCGAAATAAAACAAATAAGACTTTCTCCAGAAGAAAAAATTCTATCAGACATATTGTAAAAACTTCTTTGCTCTCTTAAACATAATTTGGGAAATATTTAAAAATGAAAAGAAAATCAAAAGGGGGTTAATAATTCTGATTTTAACTGTACATAAACAGAAAACACCAGTGAATCACAAAATTCTGGAACTGTTAATTTAGGTAACTGATATTTTAACAGTTTGCTTATGAAAACTTAAAAAGAACTGTGCACTGTTATCATGAGCTACTGTGTGCATTTAATGACAGAAGAGCCAGAGCTGAACTTGCTCATGCATAACCACGACTTCATAATGTTACTTTTGAGTGAATAATAAACCTGTGCTTGTTCATTTATCTGTCTGCTCACTTAGCCAAAAGCATTACAATGCTTTTATGTGCTTTAAATCAGTATAGTCACACATCTGCTGTGATATGTTATCATTATTAATATCGGGGATGCAATTTATACCAAATACTGTATTTTTATAGAAAACACATTTAAGCCCAAAACCAATTCTACCCCTTACCCCTTCTCCTTACCCATACCCTTTGTTTTGCACATTCACGTGAAGGGGTAGGGGTGTCCCCCTAGATAGCCCTTGAAACAGATTTTTCAGCACTACACTTAAAACCAAGGGGTGTGAAAATTTCCTAGAATACACCATCTACAATATCAGCATGGCTGCACACAGAAGTAAGGAGACTAGTGTTTAGTGTTAGTATTTTTGTGATTATTAGTAATTTTTACAACAAACAAGCATATGTTTTAATAAAGTCATAACTGCATTCGTGTTTTACTGCCATGGTTTAAAAAAAAAAAAAAAGACCCCCATTTAACTATCTATAATCCATAATAATAACACTAGAAGTCCCACAACATACTTTCATATCTGCCACTCGATAACACTCGAATACCCTGTCAGAAGAGTCTGGTTGGTATAACATTGATGTTGTTTACGTGCGTTTAGATAAAGGTAAATACCAAAAAAAAAAAAAAAAAGGCAACTGAAAAAAAACTACAGCAGTCGCCATCATCGATCTCATTTGAAGTGATGACATATGATGACCTGTGCAGGAGTTGTAGTGCTGTCCTATTTATTAGGGGTACAATTTGAAGCACTTCCCCTTCACACTCTGTTTCAAGGGCACAGGGGTAGGGTTAAAAATATAACTGGGTTGTATTAGTATAATAGTTGTATTAGTATAATAGTAAACCAGTCATTAAAATCCAGCAGTTTTCCCAAATACTAACTACTGTAGCACCCTTTGATGAGTCTTGTCCATTATCAAAAATAGAATTTTTAAATACGATTTCAAAATGTTCACCCAGAATTGCTAAGATATTTAATATTTAGTACAAATAGCATATTGTATTTGATTTACACTAATAATGAGCATTTATCATTATTTATACAATGTAAATAACATGCTGTTTGATGCTATTACGCTTTATGTATCTCACATGCTACCCTTATCTTCCTTTACTTCACATTCACATTGTTATACATAAATGATGATTATAGGATCTCTCATTAAGTTAGGAAATGCATGCAAAGTATTATATTATTAAGGAGTATTTGTGTTGTTTTGCACTGCATTGCACCTAATTTATAAGTGTTTGACATTAACTTTATTTTAATGAGCATGATCAAAATTTACTGTATATATTCACTTGCCTATGTTAGACCAATTTTTGGGGCATTAATTATATCCAAACAGTATCTATTCTGATCCAGTATTTATAGGAGATGTTGGGATGCAATGAGATAAAAGAAAAAGTGATATACAATGCTGAAAAGTACATATTCTGCATTGCAAATGATACTACAGATGGAAAACAATTGCCCTGATGAGGACACAATTACCTCACAATTCTGCTCTGCCTGTGAATCATTTAAATGATAACCACATATTCTGAATAAAATAGCTACAGTACCTCTATGTTAGAGGGAAAATCATTCAAATTATGATGCATCTGCGAGGTTGAGGAACTCAACCAAAAAAAAAATGCTTAAACAGTTCTATACATTTTAAATGTGACACTTTAACAGAACATAATGTACGTACAGCTGATACTTTACATTTCAAGCATTTCGAAGCGGATGCATTAGGATTCATCATCGACTGCAGAAACTCATCTCTATATACTTGTACCTCTTCTTATGATGATAAAATGTTATATTTATTAGCACTATGTTGCATTTGAATTTTATAATGCAAACCCATCACATGTAGAAGCACCGTTCATTATTTAAAAGCATAAGCAATGTTCATTATTAAACTCTTTTCAGCCATACAAATACATGAAGTGAAACCTGTCTAATACATGTATCCACTCGACCTGTGTTTCAGGATATGTTGATGATAACTAAACAGTGAAGACAGGTAAAGGCTTGGTTATTTATTGGCTATTGCTTGGCTTTTTGTTGGACCTAATTGCTAAACCCAAACATGTTCCATTTAATGCTGTGCATATCAATTAGTGTATAGCAGGCAATGCACTGAGAATACCCTGACATTTGTTAAAACTGCTAAAGCATGCATACCGCATTGTTTTTGCAAATCACTTGTTTGCACAGGGCTTTGTAGGTGAGGAACGCTATACAGGGGAAAACCTAAAGATAGCATCAGATTTGTGTTTATGCTTTTTTTTTTGTTTTTTGTTCAGCCAACAGAGACTAGATGTGAAAACTTTCAGAACAGTGCATGGCCTAGATTGCATAAACGCAAATTAGGATAGGAGACTCAAATAGAACAGTGTTGATAAAATCAAGCACTTTTTTAAAGATAGTTTTATATAGAGCTAGACTTATTTAAGTAGATGGTTCAATCAGAAATGAAAACACATGCATCATTTACTCACCCTCAAGTTGTTCCAAATGAGCAGTATGACATGAATAGCTGTGTGAAATGGCTGCCATGCTGATATACAGCTGTGTGATATTGCATTTATACAACAGTACAAATAATTTCTGTCCCATATTCAAAAATCATGAGTATAATTTTATGAGAGTATTGACGTAATCTCAACCGACACACAAAGAGAGGTTGGAACATAGTTTAGCTCCTCCCCTTTAAAAAAAACAGCCAATAGAGTTTTGTTTTATAACCGAGGGGTTGAGCTCATCAAATAAAAAGCAAATGAGAAGCATCTTGAAGGGGGCGTGGCATGTCAGATACTAGAGAGCATTTGATTGGTTATGATATTTGATAAGAAACTGAAGTATGACGTGACGTTATTAAAACTGTTGATCTATTTAGGTGGAAGTGACAAACTACAAGCTTTACATGTTTTTATTAGCTTTCTTTCGTTGCTGTTTTGGAGCACACTAGCTTAAAGATATTTTAAAAACCAAACAATACTGATACTATTAACATGTAAACAATTTTAATTTTATTTCATGGGACTTTTAGAGATGACAAAACAGAGGATCACTGATGTGTTTATTTGTGATTATAGCACCAAATAAGCACAACATTAAAGCTAAGCAAACACATTAGTATTGTGCATGCCGTTTATATAGTGTAAGCTATATATCCTGCATTTTACAAGAGAAAGTTGCTAATAAAATGGCAAAGTAGAAAAGAGATTGGAAAAAAGCCAAATAACTACTAACAAAAGACTTTAAAATACTTCTATTCAATAATAATATTATTTATTTAGAGCCAAATTTAATAAACAACTGTGTAAACACATGACAATATGAAGATGCCAAGCAAATCAGCCCCAAGAACAGTTTCCACATTTTAATCTAGCATTTAATACATATAAAGCTATGAAACTACTTAACGGGATAGCTCACGAAAAATATTGACAATTTATTCCAAACCTTTATGAGTTTCTTTTTTCTGTTTAACCCAAAACAAGAGATTTTGTAGAATGGTGGAAACCAGTAACCACTGTCATCAATAGTAGGGAACATAAATACTGTGGAAGTCAATAGCTATGTTTCCATATAAAAAGGCAAATTAAATTTACGCTAAAAAACTGGAGTATCGCATAAAAGAAGTACGATTAAAGCAGCATTTTAATCCAACGAATCAAAAAGAACAAAATCGTTACTTCATGATTAACTGGCACCAAATATCAACAGAAAAAATCTTAATTTGCTGTGGTAGGAGTAGCTGTGCGAATCTTTTCTTCATTTAATAAATTACTTGCGCCTCAGAAGACGATGCCAATATGCAATGAATGCATTGTGGCGTTTGAAGGGTGAGACGTAGAGAGCAAACGCTCTAGATTCTGGAGGTCATTAATAATATAATAACACTAAGTTAAGACATTTTAGAATGACCAAAACATTTTAAAATGATGTTTTTCAGATGTTTTACAATGTGCTCAGCTTGCTGGTTTGTCCATTCACACACATTTTAATCATTACATGATGTCTTAAAACAAAGTCACATGACTTTTAATGCACCTACTGGAATTTGAGTGGTTCTATCAGTTTATGCACACTTACTCTTATCGATGAAAGTTTATCCTACTCATTTATAAGCAAATGTTTTTATGCACATTTTCAAAATTCCAAATTTCATCAACCATAATTTTATGCGCATCTCCAAAATGCGCACACAAATAGGTGGATGGAAATGTATGGCTACTGGTTTCCAAAAAATAACTTATTATGTGTTCATTAGCAGAAAGTTATAAGTCATTTTTGGATAAACCATCACTTTAAAGTGTCCCTCAATAAATATATTTGTTTTGTAAAAATGTCACCATACAACACCAGATTCCACAACAACTGTCCGTGGTAAGGATGCTCTCAGCGGGATACAGTAAAGTATGTAAACAATAACCTGAACTCACTGAAATCAAAACAGCTATGCCGTTTCCAGTCAGCTTTCTCACCTTAAAATTCTTTTGAATATGTTAGGTGACACAACAACAACAGTATTTGCCAAGCTATAGAAAGTTTAGTCCTCCCTCATGACACAACACATGAAAACTGTTGCATAAACCCATACAGGTATCTTAAATCTGTTGAACACAAAAGAAGTGGTTGTCCTCCATAGTAGGAAAGGATTTTAACAGCTGTCATCAACATTATTCATCAACATATCCTCTTTTGTGTTCAACAAAAAAAAACATGTATAACATGTGAAGGGTGAGTAAATGATGACCGGATTTTTATTTTTTTATTTTTGCATGAACTATCCCTTTAAGCTTGCGGCTAGTTCTTCCCTCTAAGCTGAAATGGAGCTATTTATCTGACTGAAGCTGTGGGTCAGTGCATACGCCGACTGAGAGCTGCATCACTATTGTTGGGTCAAATGTCACTTCACCTACCTTATTCCCATGGTCCTGCATGATTGCATGAGGTAACCTTTTGATCTCCATATAATAATGCGATGAGCTTGAATTTTCCATTGGCCCTCCTTCTTTGGCAAGGTTATAACTTGAATAGCTAAAGGCAATGGCACTCATGCAACCTTTGTGATTGTTTGCGCTATTACAATGTATGGCAAATGACAGGATTAGGCAAGTATTTTTGTTGATCGAACGCTTTAATAGCAGACTGTCACTGTTTTGCCGCTAATGCATGTTTTTGAAGGTACTAAATGATCCTTCTGTGCAAAAGGCGACAGTCTAGTAATCCGTACTTTGATATGGAGAAAAGACAGAGTCTGATATCAAACAAGACACACTACTTGACTTGTGGTAAATTAAAAGTGAAATCAAAGAAGGTGTCGCCGCATTGCAGCCAAGGCCTGACAAGAAATAGAACTGCGTCAGTTGCTTTGAAACTGAAAAGGTTACCCAGCGAGCATCCTAACAATTTACCTCCCCATTTCACATCAAAAAATTCTATTAATAACACATTTAACCCTCTGGTGCAGGTCATGTGGCAGTAAAAGGTTTTTGTTGTTGTTGCTTTTTATGTTTGTTTTTACTGGAATTGTTATATTTTAGAGAGATTTTACAACACTAAACTACATTTTATGTTCATGCAGAACTTAGAATCAAGGGCATAATAATACTTAATATTGAGTATAAAGGCTGATTAATACTTCTGCATCGAGTGATCGGCGTGACCCACGGCACCTGCCTTGCACATAACCGTGTATTTATACTTCTGCATGCTGTTTGTGTTGGATCGTGGACCAAAATGAAAAAGGAGGAGGAGGAGGGGGGTGGCCATAATAACAACTCTGGGGGCCCAAGGTGTGTGGGCCCTTAGAATCATCCTAATTCAGGGTTAACGTGGCCCTTGGTCCTGCCCACACTGGTCACATCTACCAAGCTGGCCAATCACGCATCAGCGTCAGCTTTAGCCATGGCAAGAGTTATAGGCTGATTTCTACTTCTGCGTCATATGCTTCAGTGCAGCCTTCACACGGTCAAATAGCCCTTACCGTGATTGACCCTGACACGCTCCTCTCAAAAAATTTAACTACATGTTTCACAGTTGTAGCTCAAGCTCTGTGATTGGTCAGCTTGATAGCGCTGACGAGTGTGGACAGGACTGAGACTCAAAAATGTTGAAGCGAGTATTTAAAAATGTCTTGTGAAAGAGCTCCACATGGAAATTTTGTTTTGTGTTTACCTTATGATTAAAGTTTTTGCATGTCCACCAGCTCCCGCCTCTGAATAAGCAAGTTTTTGCTACTTATGCATAAAGCTAGCGTTCAAAAAAAAAAAAAACACCAGCGAAGAAACAGAGGAACATAAAAACCTACTGCCAGCTAGTGTTTCGGAAGTGTTATTGCAGAGCAATACAAACAGCATGCACAAGTGTAAATGCACAACTATGCGTAAGGCATGCACAGTGGGTCACTATATATATGCATGCGCTTGACATAGAAGTATTGACCTTACAGTTGAAGTCAGAATTATTACACTCCCTGAATTATTAGCCACCCTGTTTATTTTTTCCCCAATTTCTGTTTAACAGAGAGATTTGTTCAACCCATTTCTAAACATAATATTTTTAATAACTCACTTCTAATAATTATAGATTTTTTTTTGTCATTTTGTCATTTTGATCTTTGTCATGATATAATATTTTACCTGATTTTTTTTTACCTGATACACTTCTATACAGCTTAAAGTGGCATTTAAAGGTTTAACTGGGTTAATTAGGTTAACTAGGCAGGTTACGGTAATTAGGCAAGTCATTAAATATTGATGATTTATTCTGTAGACTATCGAAACAAAATAATACTTAAAGAAGCTAATAAGTTTGTCCTTAAAATGTTTTTATTTATTTATTTATTTATTTATTTATTTGAAACTGCTTTTACTCTATCCTTTATAAAACAAATAAGACTTTCTCCAGAAGAAAAAAATATTATTAGATATATTGTGAAAATTTCCTTGCTCTGCTAAACAAAATATATATAAAAAAGAGAAAAAAAAATTAACATTTTGAATAATTTGAATCATTTAATTAACACTATTAGGGTCAAGAATGACCAAATAACACCAGAGGGTTTTCTCATAATTTCTCACCCTCATGTCATTCTAAACCCCATAACACTTGAATTCGTCTTTGGAATGAATATATGTTCAATCACATTCTGACAAATGTCTAAATAAAGAGTTCAGATGCAAAAACCTCTAAATGCCATCTGAAATGTTCTTGTCCTATGTCTTGATTCAATAATTTCCTTTTTATGACAAAGAATAGATTAACATGAAATAACTGAACATAACATAAGTAGCTAAGAAAAATGCTCACTGTAGAAGAAAATTCCAGATAGCACTTGAATCTGAACTCTTCAAATGTAAATATATAAGAGATTCCACTCTTACATTGACTGTCTATTCACCTAAAACCCTTTCAAAAGAATGCAAACATAGACTAAAGATAGATCTAAATGTATTTTTTGATATCTTTACAGACATTTCAAAGCATCTGAGCTTTTGAGTGAACATCCATTCAACGCAGAGACAGGAATCACTCTGATTTGATTAAAACATCCACATACCATGAATTACTCACTGCTTTGGAACGTCACTGAGGACGCGTAAACGATCCCAGATTTTTCAATTTGGGTTGACCTAACCTTTCAAGTGCTTCCGAGACTCCGATGATCTATATTTATCCCTCTCTTTCTCTCCTTTTCTCCACAGGACTCAGCCCTAAACAAACGTACATCAGCTACAGCAACCATGCAATCTAGATAAGTGATAAAAGGCCACTACCGAATCCCAGAAGTGACCCCTGGAAGACAGCATTTCAAGATAAATCACTCTCACGTTATGTCACTTCTGGAAGTGAGATAGCGGACGCTTGGAGGAAAGCCCTACAGACATGTTTCCATTAATGAAGCTTTTGGTGAAGCCACGCGGGGAGCATCTGGAGAGGCCGAGACTGTAGAGACGGTGATGCTGGAATGACGTTCTGTCAACTCGGACTATTCCATTACAGCTTGCTCTATCTATTCCAGATGTCATTGTTCAAAGTGATACACACTAATTAAGGACAACATGTCAGTGTCTGCTGTTTCATCGACGCTAACACTATGTGGTGGCAAAAAAAAAACAAAAAAAAAACGTATATAAAAATAAATCATTTCTCCTCTTGTTTTCTCCTTGGTGATGATGACAACAGCAAAGACAGTGACCATTGTTTACAGATGTTGAGCATGCTGGTTTTGACATCGTGTGCTGTGTTGTTTTTTTTTTTATTTACGGTCTTCTGTTTCCTTTTTTATTAACAAAAAAAGACCTTTCTGGAATGCTGTTGAACTATGTTGCTGTATTGTTACCTCACCATGGGCCTTGTGAAACTGTTGAAGATGTACGAAGTGCTCTTTGGAGTAATGTTTGCTTGTGCATAAGTACACACTTTTGAGGAAGTCAAATTTGCCCTGTTGTCAAAATGTGCTGTAGCTGTCACAGTCACCGAATCTGAAAATAACGTTTGGAACCGACGTCCACAAGTCACTTTCGTATGAATACAGCTATCGAAGACGCCGGAGAAATTCACCGATCTCATAGTTACTTTAAACCGATTGTTTTGAGAGGCTTGGGGGAATTAGATAACAGGCTCTTGTATTCGTATCCGGAAAAAAAAAATGTCAGGTGATAGAGAGAGACAAGTTGGTTTGTCTCTTTTTAGATGTTTGTGAATTTAAGATTCAGTTTTTTTATGATTTCTCCTCTCTTCTTTGTTTTTGTTTTGTTTTTTTGCACTGTCCGTGCTGCAGAATAAAACGTCTATGTTGACCGTGGTTAATGGCAACTTAATGTGTGTTCCTGATTGCTAATGTTTGCTTTTCATCCTAAAAGAGAAACAAAAAAAGAATATGTCAGAAACAGTGCCTGAATTAAAGTATTTGTAAAATAAGACATATGAGGTATGTGAAGCATGTTAATTTTTATACATAAATAATTTCTAATAAAGAAATTTTTCAAAACTCATTGTTCTCTGACAAATGGTCACTGCAGTGTTTGTCAAATGCTTATTGTGTTTATTTGAAAAGCACTTTTCACAGTGTTTTCAAAGGCTTTTTACATCTATTTTCACCGCTGGCAGCTAGCTCTCTGCAACTCCCGCATGGTCATCCACTGAAGCCCGGTCAGTACCTGGATGGTAGACCGCATGGGAAAGCTAGGTTGCTGCCAGACGTGGTGTTAGTGAGACCAGCAGGAGGCGCCCAACCTGTGGTCTGTTTGGGTCCTAATGCCCCTGTATAGTGACGGGCACTCTCAGTCTGCTCAGTGAAAGTCATCTTTGAGATGAGATGTTAAACCGAGGTCCTAACTCTCTGTGGTTGTTAAAAATCCCAGGATGTCCTTAGAAAACAGTAGGGGTTTAACCCCGGCATCCTGGCCAAATTTGCCCACTGTCTATCATGGCCTCCCAACCATTCCCATATCTTGATTGGCTTCATCACTCTGTGTGGTGTGCGGTCTGGCGCAATATGGCTGCCGTTGCATCATCCAGGTAGATGCTGAACACTGGTGGTGAATGAGGAGATTCGATTCCCCCCAATGTGTAAAGTGCTCTAAGTATCCAGAAAAAGCTCTATATAAATGTAAAGAATTATTATTTTCCTTCAGCTTAGTCCCTTATTTATCAGTGGTTGCCACAGCGAAATGAACCAAATTATCCAGCATATGTTTTACACAGCAGATGCCCTTCAAGCCACAACCCAGTACTGGGAAACACTCATACATCCATGCATTCACACCAGCCTGATCTCACGAGAAAACGTAAGTATTTTATGTTTTGTCAGTTTAGTGGCTTATTCGTACGAATTGTTACGAGTTCAGTCATACGAAATTGTACGAATTTAAAAAGGAGGCGTGGCACCTAACCCCACCCCTAAACCCAACTGTCATTGGGGAATGAGCAAATCTTACTAAAATGTACGAATTAGATTGTACGAATTCGTACGAATAAGCCACTAAATGAAAAAGTTACGAATTGCCGTGAAATTGTGTTGTTCTCACACAAACACTACAGCCAAATTTGCTTTGTCTATTCCCCTGTAGCGCATGTCTTTGGACTTGTGGGGGAAACCGGAGCACTTGGAGGAAAACCACATGAACACAGGGAGAACATTCAAAACTCCACACAGAAATCCCAACTAACCAAATTTGGGCTCGAACCAGCGACCTTCTTGCTGTGGGGCGATCTTGCTACCCACTGCGCCACTGTGATGCCAGGGTAATATAACATAATATTATATTATATTATATTATATTATATTATATTATATTATATTATATTATATTATATTATATTATATTATATTATATTATATTATATTATATTATATTATATTCAGGTTTTGTTTTCCCCTGGATGGTTGCTGCAGTATTGCTTGGCTGTTACTAAGGTGTAGGCTGCAAATCTCTGGGATTCTTTGTTCACTTATTTTTCCTCTGTCAGACAAAAATGAAAGGCGGATTGCTTAGAAAAGTGATAGTGCAGCTCTCTTCAGTAAAACACAGACTGATGATTCACATCTGTGGCAGACTCGGATTGAAGAAAAAGAATATGACAAGTGATCATTAGTTATACAAGCTGAGAAATAATAGCCAAACCCCAATCCTAATATGGAGACTCAAGTGTTTTTCATTTAATAATGCATTTCGTATTTGCCGGCCTGAAACATAGTATTTCAAATAATAAATAGAAAAACTTAGTTTTGAGGATTGAATTTTTCAACATAGGCTCATTCTGAAAACGTAGCCCTTTATACATTTCTGGAGAGCGTGAATTATGTAGCCAGAGGTACGTATAACTGCATTTCATCTTTAAAACGAACGCTAAGGGGTGGTATTATGGCGTTTCTTTTCATGCTTAACAGCTGACCGCTTACCTCTGTATTGACGGCTTTCTCCCATTTTGTCCAGTAGCTTACCATGTACGTTGCAGAACTTGAGACGCACAGAAAAGCTGACCTAGACAACAAGGTTTGAATCTGCCAAAGAATGGTTCCAGAAAGCCGGTAAGACAAAAACAGAAGCCAAAAAATAAAACAAACAAGTAAATAAGATGATGAGAATGTGGTCAAATCTAAAAATGTGGTTAAAAAAAATCAGGTGACGGCTTTTCTTTTTTCTAGATTGCTTTCTAGGTGGCTGATCACACCGAATGCGCTTTTTGTGTTGAGAGGTGTGTTTTTTGAATGATTTACTAACGGCTGTAAGCGTTTTTCACGCTGCTTATGCACCCTGCGCTCTTCATGTTTTAACCGTTTGCTGCGCCTTGCGTTTTTGCTGTTGCATGCCATGCGCTCGCAGTTGAAAAAGTCAACTCTGAGAGACTTGTGTTTGCTGTTTTGAGTTATCTGGTGCTCCATCACTCACAAATCTTGAATATCACCAGAGCTTGACATCAACACCTGCCAAGCCGCCGAATGCGGGTAGATTTGAGCGCGTTAGACAGCTGCTCCCACTAGCCACTTTGGCTGGTTGAAAATAATTTTTAAGTTGTAGTTTTCTTAAAAGCAGGGTTTGACAATAAGGATGGATGGACCAATTCGTGCAAATGTGATCGTAGAATCGAGAAGCAGCATGACTGACAAAAGTAATTGTGTTCGTGCTAGCAAAAGAAAGCAGGTGAATACCGAATACAAGGATGATTACTCGCGCACACTGTTTAGGACTGTTTAGGAAGAGTGCATGCTCTCATTTACTTGGTTGCTGGTTTGGCTTTAACCATTCTTTAAACTGATTATTAACAGGCCTTACATTAAACATAAGTGTGTGATTATCCTTTTATTATAACACATGCTATGTTTTTCACCGGCTTTCTTTTGATTACAGCAATTTTTGTTAATATGGTTTAATTATCATTTTTTACAATAACATTGCTTTAAAGGGCCAAAAAAAAAAAAACGTTTCTGGAGGTTGTTTTCACACTTCTAGTTTGGAAAAAGTCAGGAAAGTGGGTGTGTTCAGCTCTGTTTAGGTGGGAGTGTTGGGGGAGGAAAAGAGTTTCTGTTTGGGCACGCGCTGATTTTCACTGAGGCAAAACAACACACAGATGCAGGGGAGAAAGACAGTGACTGTGTTTACATGGACATCAGTAATTTAATTATTTGCCAAATTATTAATTTGTTGACTTTAACTGTAGTTTGGCACTTTCACTTTCATTCAGGAACAATTCCTGCATGCCTCCCATGACAAATGAGATATTAGATGCGAGGATGAACTGCTGGAGAGTGGAGTTTTAATGGAATGTTTGATATCACACGGCGTATAGGAGAAAAAAACCTCCGCATTTCTCGGTAACTTATATGCACTCATTAGGTAGTGTCAGAAAGCCGTGTGTGTATAGACTATCCTGTCACAAAATGCAGCCAAAATCCTTCACAATGGTAATAGTTTAAGGTGTTTACATTCGGAGAGCCGCATTTACAGGGGATGATCCATGTCTCCAAATTCTTGTTCTTCTACTTGTTTTGGCAACACAACGTGGCTCCTCTCTGCCGTCTGAACACTTTAAAAACAGTCTACGAAGCTATCATGCAAATTAATGAAGTTGCACCACAAACACAATAGAGTGCACTGATTGGTTTAAATCAAGTCTTTCTCATGAATTAATGCTGCACATTCAGAGATGTCACGAGGCATGTGGACATAACAAAATCTAAATCAGGTCAGTTTAGTCATATTTATGCATATAAAATATATTTTCCCAACAACAAAATTGTGGCTAGTGAAAATAGCAAGTGGCTAGTAATGTTGGAAATCTATAAGCCACAGTGGCTGGTGATCAAAAAAGTTAATGCCAAGCCCTGAATATCACAATATTATTACAATTTAAGATTATATTAATATTAACAGCAACACTGGCGCATATTTCGCAGCTGATTCAGTCGTTGTCTAGTGACATAAAAAGCGCACCGCACTTCTTTTTTTCTTGTGAACAAAAAAGGCCGTGTGGTGCGGCTCGCGTTTTTGGAACGTAAAAGCATGTTCGGTGTGATCAGCCCCTAAAACCGTGGGTTGGGTTTAGGAAAGTGGGTGGGCGGGTCAATCGATGGTTTTTAAAACACTATTGGTTGGGTTTAGGGAAGGAGGAGGGTTGGTCAGTCAAACAGTCAGTCCGTCAGTCAGTAGACAGTGGCCTCTGGTGGATTTATGTGTTATGGCACACGCAAGAAAAATTTGAGATCTGAAAAAGCATACACAGTGACCTCTGGTGGATTTATGAAAACAAAAACTGCAAAAAAAAAAAAAATGCACCTCCTGGGATGTATTTGATGCTCTCCAAAAATGTATATAGGAGTACGTTTTCAAAAAATCCAAAAGAAAAATGTATCTTTCTTGCATGTAAAATTTGCTTCAATAATGCACTTTCTATCTTAAAAATTGGGAGGCAACCAGACGCAAAAGCACAGTGGAAATTAAAAGAAATGTAATTTGTCTAAGATACTTTTTTCCTCCTCTTTTTACAAGAGGCAGTCGTCTATCTTAATGTGCGCTTCAGAAGAGCCATTATTAAGTGTGAGATGGATCTGCCATCAGCAGCAACAGCGTAGAGGAAGACAGGTGCTATAAAGAAAAGCACCGGTGCTTTGACTCTGTGATGTATAACGCTGCAGCTAGCAGACATAAATTATAGCCCATGTTAGGCTTATTTAGGTCTGTCTCAAATACAGGACATAAAACAGGGGCTTGATTGGAATGCTACTCCATCTCTCTGACAGTGCTGAGAAACTGATGGAAAGAGTGTACAGTGAAGGGTGGATCAGGACACTGTGCAAAGCAGGTCATGTACTTTGAGATCAATACATGTGTGCGTGTGTGTGTGTGTGTGTGTGTGTGTGTTGCATTGCTCTTTGTTAGCAGAAAATAGGTTAATAGCAAGGTTTATATATATATATATATATATAGTGACATGATCAAAAACAACATGTTTTTGTTATTTTAACTGTCCCCGTCCCATTAGGGTGACGTTTAAGTTTACTTTACTATATTGCATTGAAATCCTAATTTAATCATAGTAAACTATATATCATTGGAAAGGTCAAAGTCTTCTGACTACATATTTTACCACAGTTTTTTTGTTATGTAGGAAGAGTAGATCAAAATCTATTTACTCTCACCCTTCAACCTATGGTTACATTTGTGGTTACATATTTAAACCATAATATTGTTGTATAAACAGAAACAATCATGACAAACTATAAATAATTTGAAAGCTTAAATACTTTATTTTCAATTCTACAATTTTTTAAATGTTTCAAACATGCGTGTTGACAGTTTTTTTACATGAATGTAAATCTAAATCTTATAATAAAATATTGTATACACTAGCATCACGGTGGCGCAATGGCTAGTACGATCGCCTCACATCAAGATGGTCGCAGGTTTGAGCGCCGGCTGGGCCAGTTGGCATTTCTGTGTGGAGTTTGCATGTTCTCACCGTGTTTGCGTGGGTTTCCTCCGGTTTCTCCCACAGTCCAAAGACATGCGATATAGGTAAATTGAATAAGTTAAATTTGCCGTAGTGTATGTGTGTGAATGCAAGAGTGTTTCCCAGTGTTGGGTTGCAGCTGAAGGCGCATCTGCTGCGTAAAACATATGCTGGATAAGTTGCTGGTTCATTCCGCTGTGGCGACTCCTTGTTAATAAAGGAACTAAGCCAAAAAGAAAATGATTGAATGTTTACACACTGTAAAAAACGATTAGCTGACTTTACAAAGTGAGTAAACTGGTTGCATTCAAAACAATCTGTGGACTTTATGTTTAAAAAAGTAAACAAGTTGCTTTTAAAGCTATTAGTAGACTTAAAAAAGTAAGTAAACTCGCCTTAAAGCGATTAGCTGGCGTTACATGAAAAAGGTTAGTAATCTGGTGGGTGACAAAAAAAAAGAAGCGAGTATGCATGTTGCTTTTAAATCAATTAGTTGATGTTACTTAAAAAAGGTGAGTAATCTGGTTGCTTTTAAATCAACTAGATGACAAAATCATAACCAATCAAATGCTCTCTAGTATCTGACATGCCCTGCCCCCTTCAAGATGCCACATTTGATGAACTTAAGTTTAACTACGCTCACTGGCAGAGTGGTGATAAAACAAAACACTGTTGGCTTTGTTTTTGTTTTTTTGTTTTTACTATTTAAAGCACTTCACAGGACTAAAAAGTATTATTTAAACAAACTAAAAATTAAGTCAATGTTACAATTACAAGTTAGAGTTACTCACTTTTTCAAGATAAGTCAACACACCAGGCAAATATTGCGTTTGAAGACCTGCAGTAAAACAGTACGAGTGGTACCTGGGTGATGCAGACAGATGCTGAGTGGCCTTGCCAGTGTGTGAGCACTCATAGAAAACAACATGTTAAAATTTTAAAGATTGTGTCGTGGAGCTTCTCATCAGTTGTACAGCCACTCTTATAGTTTGTGTGGATCAGGTGGAGAACATCACTGATGTTGACCTTGAAGGCGGTCAGTGTAGAATGACATCTTGACAGCTGGCAGTTCATCAGAAATCCTCCAGCTGGCTGACCGAACACTGGGAAATAAAGGAATGATTATGGTCAGTGTAGTGTTCTTGAGGTCACTTCTCCTGCTGAGGGCACTAAATGACTGAGGTAACTAATGTTGTCATAGTGTTTACATTTGTTGTATAGTTTTATTGATGATTGAACAATTACATAAGATGTGGGATGTGAATTCCTGTTTATTTCCTGCTGTAACTTGTAGAAAAGAGAAAGAAACGAGGGAATAAAACCTCAAAAACTGGAATAAAAAAAAATTCATTTGTTAAAATGAAGATATACTAAATAAAAAATGTCAATTAAGTTGTGGATCTGCATGTGCATAGTTAAAACAACCAGAATAAAAAAAAAGTGTTTGATTGGAATGTGTATGCAATTTAAATCACATAGAACATGTACAACTGTTGCTTTTAGGATTCTACAAAAAACACATATTAATTAAATAAATTATTTTATACTCTTAAAATAATATTCTGATCATTATTATACTTTTTTTTAAATATAAAATTGAATCCCGTTTTACCACATCCTAAATGTGCCCTATTGGATTAGGGTCTGTTGACTGTGGAGGCCATTTGGGTACAGTGAATTCATTATTGTGTTCAAGAGACCAGCTTGAGATGATTTGTCCAGGTAGGCTGTGGCGTTGACATGATTCTCAATTGATACTAATAGACCCAAAGTGTGCCGAGAATATATCGCCCACACCATTACACCACCACCAGCTTGAACCACTGATACAAGGCAAGATGGTTCATGCTTTCATGTTGTTGATGCCAAATTCTGACCCTACCATTCGAATGTCGCAGCAGAAATCGAGACTCATCAGACAAGGCAATGTTTTTGGTTAATTGTAACATCAATTTCCTGTTCTTAGCTGACAGGAGTGGCACCCGGTGTGGTCTTGCTGCTGTTGCCCATCCACCTCAAGGCTGGATGTGTTGTTTGTTCAGAAATGCTCTACTCCATACAGCAGGTTGTAACGAGTGGTTATTTGAGTTACTGTTGCCTTTCTATGAGCTCAAAACAGCTCGTCTTGTTTTTCTCTGACCTCTGCATGTCATCAACAAGGCATTTGTGTCCACAGAACTGCCACTCACTGGATATTTTCTCTTTTTCGGACCATTCACTGTAAACACTAGAGATGGTTGTGTGTGAAAATCCCAGTAAATCAGCTTTAGTTTCTGAAATATTCAGACCAGCCCGTCTGGCGCCAACAACCATGCCACATTCAAAGTCTCTTAAATCACTTTTCTTTTCCATTCTGATGCTTGGTTTAAACTGCAGCAGATCATCTTGACCATGTCTACATGCCTAAATGCATTGTGCTGCTGCCCTGTGATTGGCTGATTAGAAATGTGCGTTAATAAGCAGTTGGACATGTATCCAATAACGTGGCTGGTGAGTGTGCATATATATTTTATTTAGATTATATATATAGAATTATTAGCCCCCCTTTGATTTTTTTTTCTGTTTTAAATATTTCCTAAATGCTGTTTAACAGATTCAGGACATTTTCACAGTATGTCTGATTTTTTTTCTTTCTGAGAAAGTCTTATTTGCTTTATTTTGGCTAGAATAAAAGCAGTTTTCAATTAAAAAAAAAAAAAAAACATTTTAAGGTCAATATTATTATTCCCTTTAAGCTATTTTTGTTTCTAATTGTTTACAGAATAAACCATCATTATACAATAACTTGCTTAAATACTCTAACCTGCCTAGTTAATCTAATTAACCCAGTTAAGCCTTTAAATGTCACTTTAAGCTGTAGAGAAGTGTCTTAAAAATTATCAAGTAAAATATTATTTACTGTCATCATGGCAAAAATAAAATAAATCAGTTATTAGAAATGAGTTAATAAAACTATTATGTTTAGAAATGTGTTGAAAAAAAAATCTTCTCTTCGTTAAACCAAAATTGGGGAAAAATAAATGGGGGCTAATAATTCTGACTGCAACTACATATATGGCTATATCTATATATATATATATATATATATATATATATATATATATATATATATATATATATATATATATATATATATATATATATATATATATATATATGGCAGCAACATTGTTGATATTTGAAACACATTTTCCTAAAAATTACATCATTACAAATTTTAAAAATTATGCAAATCATTAAATGTTGTGATCTGAAATGAATTTTATATGTGAGAATAAAGAGATCACAGAGTGCAGTAAGAGATGAAACAATGTAGGAAAGTGGTTGCCAGGGACAACAGTCAAAAATAAAGTCTTGAATAAATAAGATATCCTGAGGAAATCTGAACAAAGAGTCATAAAATAATGTATGAATACTGTAAACCGTTGATTCATTAGCTCATTTACCCTGGTATCTTCACGTCAAAGTATCCAACATTTTGAATGTGCTGCAATTTTGTGTTTATTTTAATACTTTTTTTTATCCTTCCTGATGTTACATAATCATGTTACTATGTTTGACTACCTTGCTTGCACAGACTCTTTTTATAAAGCCTACTGATAAATATCTGTTCATAATTTATTCACGTTACATTTTAGTTGGCTATCACTGGTGAGGTAAAAAGCATCTTAGATCTAATTTCAAATCAGCTCAATTCAGATCCAATTGGATACTAAACAAAGAAAATGAAACAAACAAATGCAGTCTATTGATTTCGGTGAAACAGCACCTCGTGGCGGTGATCTGCGCATGTGCACCGTCTCATTTATCACATTCTGGCAACCTGCGTGAATACAGTACTGAAAGAACAACCATGTTAGCTTGTCAACACACAAAATAGACACTAAAGCTATTTAAATTCCCTGACTCAGAGTAATTTTGCCTGCTTCTGCCGGAAAAAAGGCATCCACCAACACTTAAGGATAACGGATTAGCTCGTGTAAATGTGTATTTGCATGCGTTCTGTGTTGGGAAAATATGCTGTGATGAAAAGCGGCTTTGTTTGCGGTTTTCAGAGGTGTCAAGTTAAAGTCGGGCCAGGCAATTTGCACCGAGCCTCAATCTATCAAAATGGCAGCTGGTGCAGCAGGTCCTCGGAGACTTGCTGAAGAAAGTACGCTTTGTTTCTTTTCTTTATTTAGTTTGCCGCGTCTTATGATTAAAATGTCACAAAAGAAAAGATCGTGTCAGCGGGCTTTGCGGGGTGAGATCTAACATGCTCTCCTCCTGAATGATGTTTCTTACTGATGGAATATTGCACACAGAAATGTCATTAGCTACTTCCAGCTTGATCGCCTGGTGCCTGAGTTTCACCCATGTTTCTGGAAATAAATGAGTGTTTATTCAGGATTGGGTTGATGTAACCTCTGGAAGTTTGTTCTATACAGTATAATGTTAGCAGAAAAAGAAATGAAATATTAAAATAAAACATTTATTTCAACTAGTTGCTAAGGAAATATTTCTCAATATGTAGAGAAATGTAAAACAAACTGACAAAAATAAGAAAATAACATAATTTTAACAACAATTACAGTGAAAACATGAAGTCTAAATCTAAATGTATTAAATGACAATTGGAATTGTGGTCTGTCTTGTATATTAAAAGCATAATATTTCTATATATATATATATATATATATATATATATATATATATATATATATATATATATATATATATATATATATATACCGGCCGCTTTATTAGGTACACCTTACTAGTATTGGGTTCATACCTGCCAACATTTGTCTCTAAAAATCCAGCAGACTGGGAGGGGGGTGGCGGGTAGTGGAGATGTCTAGGTGTCTGGGGTAAGGTGTCTGAATAACAGCTGTAACTGTACTATGTATGCACCAGGTTTTGGTGGGGGTGGGAAGAAATTATGGGAGTTTTCTGGGAGAAATAACAAAACGGTAGGGTGGCGGAAGAGGGGTCTGAAATACAGGAGACTTCTGGGAAAAACGGGAATATTGGCAGGTATAGCTGGGTTGGATGCCCTTTTTCCTTCAGAACTGCTTTAATCCTGTGTCATAGATTCAACAAGGTACTTGAAATATTCCTCAGAGATTTTGATCCATATTGACATGATAGCATCACGCAGTTGCTGCAAATTTGTTGGCTGCACATCCATGATGCAAATCTACCATTCCACCCAAAGGTGCTGTATTGGATTGAGATCTGGTGACTGTGGAGACTGCTGCAAGTAGTCATTTGAAGATAGGTACACTGTGGTCAAAAATTGATGGACATGGTCAGTAACACGTTGCTGCCACGTGATTGACTCATTGGAAATTACACAGGTGTACCTTATAAAGTGTGTGTGTGTGTGTGTGTGTGTGTGTGTGTGTATGTGTATACATACATACATACATATATATATATATATATATATATATATATATATATATATATATATATATATATATATATATATATATATATATATATATATACACACACACACACACACACACACACACACACACTTTATAAGGTACACCTGTAATTTCCAATGAGTCAATCATGTATATATATAAGAACAGTGTTATGCATTACATTTTTAAAGAACATTCAAATCCCGAGTAACAAGCAATTTCAACTTCTGCCATTAACATTTATTACGGCTTTAAAAGACCATATATACATAAATAAGTACTGTATAAAAACACATTTGCTAACCTCTCAATATCCCCCACTTAACAATAGTGAACTGTGAATAAAAGAATTCAGCAGGATCATAAATTACAGAATTAGGTCAAGTGTATTTGCTCAATTGTCCCTTCCTCCCAAAGCATAAATTCAGTCAAAACCTTCTGCATACTAAACTCTAGGCTGAGCAGCTGAGCAGATCCAGAGCTGTTGAACCATGGATGTAAGTCCCATCACGTCCTGCTGTATTATTATTGTGCTCTTCAGGAAGTCATTTAACCCTAACATGCTGCAGTGGGGATCTTCAGTCACTCGACACAGAGACTGTGCTCACAAGTGTCCACTCACTGACTTCTTTCAGTCTAATTGACCAACGGATAAACCCCTCCCCTTAAACACAGACAGCCAATGACAGTTGAGTATAGGTGCCATGGGGACTGAAACATGTATGTCTTTAGGCTTCAGTGCCACAGAAAACATTGGGCTGCCTAAGCTTTCAGACCCAGCCAATAAGGCGACTCTGGAGGCAGCGTTTCTGCATGAAGACACCTCGTAAAACAGATTTCAGACAGATTTCTGAGAGAGCATAATGATTTAATCATGTAACGAAACAAAACAGAGCAAGCTTTGGAATTTTTGCTTACTGGAATACCAACATCTCGCTAAAAATGGCACCAAAAGTAGACATTATTGGTTAAAAACAATGCAATCTCACTAAAATTTTGACATAGTGGCAAATGTAGGGGAGGGTTTTGAGGACACACCTCCTTTTAAAATTTGTACGTTTTTATACAAATTAAATTGTATGAATTTGTATGAATTACACGCCTTTCTGACAATACGTACAATACGTAGTTCTGTTTCCTTGGGCTGATCAAAACTGCACATTTGTATACAAAAATGAAACTTTGAGGTACATGTTTATCTTTTCAGCTCGACTGTCAGAATTGGATTGCACAACATTGTGGGATATCGAAGGCAGTGAAGGATATGCTCCATAAGTAGGTACCTCCTGAGACAGGAAGTGAAGCTGTATTTGGATTCTGACATTTCTTGATTCTTTTCAGCCTTGAAATGCTGCCTCAGAAGACAACATTTTAAAGCTTTCAGAAACACAGACATTGAAAGATCTGAAGCTCTCAATGACTTGACCCTAACCTGATTTCACCAAGTAGGACATGTTCCTGGAACAACATTTCCAATCAGCCAACCAGAATTAAGGGATACATTTAAGGCTTGCCGTTAGGCTTATGCACTTCTACATGATTGTTATCTGACTATTCTTCTCCTCTGATTTCGGGAATGATTTACAGTTGTGGTTGAGTTAAGGAGTAGGGAATAGGTATGGACTACATTTTCGAACAAAAATGATGTTCCAGGATCAACATAGATGTTAATCCAGCATTGCATCGTACTTGGCATCGTGGCTTGATAGTGCTTATTCTACAAAAATTATAAAACTATGTGTCTGGGACAGTTGTAAAACTGATCCCAGGTGTCTTGAGAAAGCGGGCAATGAAAATGACTTCCTTCTATTTTTAAACCCAAACAAGCCAACCAAGCATCAAGTAGATTAGCAGGGATGTATATATTTGTTCTAGTTAAGTCAAAGCAAACAATGCTATTAACATCATTTAAATCTACTGAATCCAACCAAGACTCATTCTGATTGAGTACCCCTATATACATTTCTGGAGAGAGCAAAATACATCCCAGGAGCTACGTTTTTTCTTGCCGTTTTTGTTTTCACGGATCTACCACAGGCTTCTGTGTACATTTTTTCAGATCTAATATTTTTATTGCAAGTGCCATTTGTGCCTGCTGTAAATCCACCAGAGGCCGATGTCACCTGACTGACTGACCAACCGACCAATCCCTTCACCCTCCTCTTTCCCTAAACCCAACCAATAGTGTTTTTAAAAGCACAGATTTAACCGCCCACCCCTTCCCTAAATGCAACAGTGTTTTAAAGAGCAATCCAGAAAAAGAAAAGCCCCCTGATTTTACCACATTTTCAGATTTTACCACATTCTCACCCTGTTATTTACTTGTTCATTTTATTTTTTAGCTTTTGTTTTGCTCTCACTCACTTTCTTGAACCATTCTTCACAGGACTCGAACCCCATCGTCATGGTCAACTCCACTCATGTCACACATGTCGAGCTACCTGACAAACTTTTTACAGCGGGAAAGCTGTCCATACAGAGGTAAGTGGTCAGGTGGTAAGTGAGGAAAAGGAACTGCATCATACCACCCCATAGCATTCGGTTTAAAGGTGAAATGCAGCCATACATAGCTCTGGCTACATAATTCATGATCTGCAAAAAATGTATATAGAGCTACATTTTCAGAATGAGCTTATGTTGATTGAATCATAATTGTTAGCTACTGTAACACAGCATCTGGTTTTGAAAAGTTAGATAGGAGCCACTATTGTTAGCAACAGCTCTCGCTTTATAGGGCCTTTCCATATTAAAATGGTTCAATGTAAACTAACTTAATCTTACCTGTGGATTTTGTCATCTGCGATCATGAAGATGGTACAGTATATTGAGGCTTATCCTGCTTGCACTGTGATCTGTAAACCCTCCTCGCTCCCAAATGAATCTTGATATCCTCCATGTTTGTTTTAAAAATGTTATACATCCTCCATAGCATATTTAAAAGGACAGTTCATCCAAAAAATAACTCATTATGTAAGCACCCTCAAGTAGTTCCAAACCTTAATAGTTTCTTTATGCTGGTAAACACGAAATAAGAAATGTTAAAGAAAGCTGAAAACAAATACAAAAGGACGTCGGTGGTAACAGGTTTTCAACTTACTTCAAAATATCTTGTTTTGTGTTGAACAAAAGGAAGGAAGTCAAACACGTTAGGTGTGAGTAAATGATGGTAGAATTTTTTTATTTTTTGGTTGAACTGTCCCTTTAAGTCCCACTTGAATGCTCCTTGGTGTTACTAAACTATGCTCGGTTGTATTAAAAACATGGAACAAGGTTTTCACACTGACAGCTTCCACTCTAAGACATTTAGCAGCTCTGTTTGTTTGTCTAAGCAACAGCAACAGTTATTAAGGAGTATTGCTTGCTGAGACTGTAGGTAAAGTGATGAATACACTAAAAACAATCATAACAAGTCAGGGCTTTCACACTTTGCTTCGACTTTCTGGGTTTGTCCAGATGCCTTGTGCTTGTATGTTATGACCATAAGCTCTTTTATTTAATTATGTTGGCCGCTGGCAAGAAATGAAGGCTTATGAGGGGCTTATGGGTTCTGGAAATACGTGTTGGTAATTAAACGCTTTAGTTATGTTTACAGATCTGTTTTGCATTCAATTGTATTGCCGTTTATAAAGTCAACATTGGGTCAATATGAGGTCAGTAAGATTATGAGTTACAATTAGTCACACATTAACAATTAGTCACACATTAAACGGTAGAATTTGCTCATGGAGCCACACTGGATATAAGAATTCTTCCTCTTTTTAAAATGTCATTATAATGCAGCAAAGGATGTTTTGTGTAACGTAATTATATAACTTAACATGACTCAAGTAATGAAAGATACATTATTTATCAACATTAGATGAAACTCTAATGTGCATACCTCATGAGGAAAAGCTGAAAAGAGCCATAGTGATGTCAACAAAAAAAACATAAAAAGTGAAGTGTCATGCAGGGAATTATGGGAAAGTGAATTCACACTTTTACACACTACTTCAAGTCTAGTCGCCTATTCAATTTTTAGAAACAAAAAGTATAACTTGACTTCTAGTTGATCGTTTGATATCAGAGGTGGCTTATATGAAAGGCAAATGCCTCTAGATTACACTTATTTGACCAAAATAAAATATGATATGCCTTGATTTTTGTATTATTTAATTAGGACAGTAAGGTCTGACTTTGCATCCATACATCTCTGCAATGACTCAAATAACTTATTAATAAAGTCATCTGGAATGGCAAAGAAAGCATTCTTGCAGGACTCCCAGAGTTCATCAAGATTCTTTGGATTCATCGTCAACGCCTCCTCCTTCATCTTACCCCAGACATGCTCAATAATGTTCATATCTGGTGACAGGGCTGGCCAATCCTGGAGCACCTTGACCTTCTTAGCTTTCAAGAACTAAAGAAATTGCCCTCTCCTGTGGTTTGTACACTCTGCAGATCTTTCACACGTCCCCCATACTGAATGTAACCCCAAACCATGATTTCTCCTTCACCAAACGTGACTGATTTCTTGAATCTTGGGTCTGTATGGGTTCCAGTAGGTATTCTGCAGTATTTGTGATAATTGAGATGCACATAATTCATTGGAAAAATCTTCCTTCAGCCACTTTTCCAAATGATCAACTAGAAGTTATTATTTGTTGCCCTTACAACTAGGATCGAAGACAAGACTTTTGTCAGGTAGTGTATATTTAATATATTTAATTTCATAATTATTTATGATCACACTTTGCAATAAGGCTCATTAGTTAATGTTAATTAATGCATTTACTAACATGAACAAACAATGAACAATACATTTACTACTGTATTTTTTCATGTTAGTTCATGTTAACTCACGGTGCATTAACAAGAATGGACTTGTATGTTAATAATGCATTAGTAAATGTTCAATTATGATTAATAAATGCTGTACATGTGTTGTTCATGATTAGTTTATTTTAGTAAATGCATTAACTAATGAACCTTATTGTAAAGTGTTACCTTATTTATTAAGGAAAGTTAATATTAACCAGTTTACAGAGTTTTACAGCTTTTTTAAACTGTTAAATACACTGACCTTTAAAAATAAGCACAGCTACTGGTTTTACAGATTGCAGTACATTACATATATGCTTTAGGCATATATTGTATTCAAAATCAAACAAAAAAAGATAACACTTTATCATAACTACAAGGGAACTGCATGTACTATAAGGGAGTTGCAAAGTCTTTGCTTTAGATTAAGTCACAAAAACGGCATTAAGTTGGGTTAATAAAGCATTTATTTACATACAGAGTAACCATTTATATATGCTTTAATAATAAGAAGCAAATACTAATTTCATTCATTCATTTTCCTTTGGCATAGTCCCTTTATTCATCAGGGTTCGCCACAGCAGAATAAAGCAACAGCCTATCCATTACATGTTTTACACAGTGGATGCCCTTCCAGCTGCAACCCAACACTGGAAAACACCCATACACTTTCACATTCACAAACATAAACTACAGACAATTTAGTTTTAAATTCAATTCACCTATAGCGCATGTCTTTGGACTGTGGGGGAAACCGGAGCACCCAGAGGAAAACCATGCCAACATCGGAAGAACATGCAAACTCCACACAGAAATGCCAACAGACCCAGCCAGGGTTGAACGAGCGACCTACTTGCTGTGAGGCCACCTTGCCGCCCAAATTACATATTTAGTAATGAATAAATAATCATTAAAAAAGCATGAAAATACAATTATAAGACTAGAAGACTTATGAACTTATGTAGAGTAAGTAAATGTAGAGTTAATGCTTAACAAATGATGAATTAACTTTTTGTTAAAGCTTAATAAATGATACATGTAGTGTGTATTTATTGTAAAGTGTTACCACAAATGCAAGTGCTCTTTGTACAAGGGATTCATAAAGATAAGCAACAAAATCATAAGTTCAAGGCACTCAAAAAGTCCTTGAAAAAGTTAAAGCCTTTATTAATATGGCTATTATTTAAACAAAATAAAAAAAGCACTATTGTGCACCGCACCTACTCGTTTTGGCAAAACTTGCCTTCATCAGGATGATGAAATAGCTAATCTGGAAAACTATACGAAGCAATACACACTGTATAATACACACTGTAAATACGGTGTGTTTAGCACTGTGGGGAATCCAGGAGCACAGCGCTGGCTTCAGGCTAAACGTGCTGCACAGCTGCTTGATTGATCACCTCACAAGCACAGTTGCTTTGATTAACAGCCGCTTTCCAGCTTGTCACCCAAGTATCTGCTGTAATTTCTTGCTTTTTACTTGTCAGCAGATTGAGAGTGGGCAATTTTGACCAGTGCACTTGTCACTAGTCCCCGGGGGATATAAGCGGTAATCACATCTCGATTAGGAAGCCGTACACTGCAAATTACTCCATGTTGGTGTTGTGACAGTGTTAATTTACACAAGTTGAAAGATGGAAATGGGATGTTCGAGCAATGTGCAAAATGCAAGACACAGACCAGCAAGCGAGCAAATTAGTAGTGTAATTAGAAATATTTGTTTTCGCAGAGAGTGTCGATGCCTTACAGTTGGGTACAAATTGCAAAATGTCAAAAGATCTTAACGTGTTCGAATACGATCGTTTCTAATTACAACTCAATGAATGTAAGATAGTAATAGAAGTCACGAAGATTAAATGAGGAAAATATTGTATGGAGATTCTTGAATATGATTAGGCCTATAGAATTTAAGGTTTACTAAAAAAAAAAATGATGTTCTTTTCTTAGCTTTTCTCCACATAATGGCACATCTGTTAAGCTTCAATAATGAGACGATAAAACTGCGGAAGACC
Organism: Danio rerio; assembly: GCF_052040795.2. NCBI lineage: Eukaryota > Metazoa > Chordata > Actinopteri > Cypriniformes > Danionidae > Danio > Danio rerio. Next base: position 49,037,006 of record NC_141026.1, on the reverse strand, counting down.
ATAAAAAAATACAGCACACAAATGGGGCAGTCGTTATTCATTGATAATTTTCCACTCCAGTGAGCTGTTAAACACCACCGGATCATTGAGCGAACAAATCATTCTTTTGGGTCGGTTCTTCAATAGACCAGTTGGTGTGGTTTCCTAAAGCTGCAGACTAGACTAAATTATCAAGTTTTATGGACACATTTGGATTTATTGGTATGAGATTGAGTAAAATTTTAATATTCGTTTTATTTTAGAAAAAAAAATGGTCATTTAAAGTTTTTTTTTCCCTTGAAAAAAAACCAAAAGGCAATTTATACGATTTTAATAACTGCATTGTAACTATTAAAATACAAATTATTTATAATCATTATCATCATCTTCATAATAATAATTATAATAATAAAAATTATAATATTAATAATAACAATACAAATAATAATAATAACTGCATTGTAACTGTTAAAATACAAAGAATTAATATCAATAATATTAATAATAATAATAATAATAATAATAACCGCAGAAGGAAGTGCTGTCGTCTCACAGCAAGAAGGTTGCTGGTTCGAGCCAAGGCTGGGTCAGTTCTGTGTGGAGTTTGCATGTTCTCCCTGCGCTCGCGTGGGTTTCCTCCGGGTGCTCTGGTTTCCCCCACAGTCCAAAGACATGCGGTACAGGTGAATTGGGCAGGCTAAATTATCTGTAGTGTATGAGTGTGAATGAGTGTGTATGGATGTTTCCCAGAGATGGGTTGCAGCTGGAAGGAGTTCTCTGCATAAAACATATGCTGGATAATAATGATAATAATTATTATTATTATAATAATGATAATAATAATAATAATAAAAATAGTAATATTTGTATCTATATTAATATAACTTTATATAATTATCTATAACAATATAACTGCATTGTAATGGTTAAAATACTAATTATTAATATCAACAATAAAGATTATAAATAAAAATAATTAAAATAATATTAATAATAATAACTGCATTGTAACTGCTAATATGCACAATATTAATAATAACATTAATAATAATATTAATAATAGTAAAAATTATTATAAAATAATATAAAAATAGTTAATAACTGCATTGTAACAAATTATTTATTTGATGATGATTATTATTATTGTTATTATTATTATTATTATTATTATTATTATTATTAGTATCATTATTGTTATTATTATTATTATTATTATTATTATTATTATTATCATTATTATTATTATTATTATTATTATTATTATATTTGTTGTTGTTGTTGTTGTTGTTATTGTTATTATATAACTGATTAGTAAATGTTAATAATAATAATGATAATGATAATGATAGTAGTAATAATAATGATATAAGCAGTTATGTAATAATAATAATAACTGCTTTGTTAATATACACAATGATTATGATAATAATAATAATAATAATAATTATTATTATTATTATTATTATTATTATTACTATTATTATTAATAATAATAATAATAATAATAATAATAAACAGCTTTGATACTTAATATAAACATTATTTATAATAAGAATAATAATAATAATAGCTTTGTAACTTATTATACTCATTATTTATAATAATCATAACAATAATAAATGTAATTTTTTAAATAATATTATAATTTTCTTCTTTAAAGAATAAATTCCTTCATTAAAATGTATAATTCTATAGTATTTTTTATTTTAATAGACTTTATATGTTTGGTCGATCATTCATGTAACATTAATGAATAAAAAGTTAATAAATAAAAACGAAACTGTTAAAGTAAAAACAATAAAAAAATCACCAAAATGACCCAGAAAACATGCATTTCCTAACAGCTAATACATCAGACTATTATGCAATTCTTTTGCATTATCACCATGTACTTTACAGTACATTTATCATGTTACAGCACCATATTTACACAGTATTTATCATATAGTCTATTTGTCGCCTTGTAATTCTGAACATATACATCAAAGTCGGTTATGATGCCCCTTGAGGCTTCCCACTGGTTCACAGCCTTGCAGACTGGAGCTTAATAATACACTCATGCTGCCTGCTTTATCACAACACAGTGTTGATACACTCCTGACACGCAGCCAAGTCAAGCCCTGGTGATCTTTCACCTTTTAAAAGCATTCATTCATGTCATAACCCCGGATCTAATGCCATTAATTGGATACGTCACGAGTGCAGTGATGACTGTAAGGTGTTTACAAGATTCTAGCCAAAGACCTGAAGAATTCACAGTCAGCTGGCAGGGGTATTATGTATGCTTTAAAAGGGTAGTTCACCCAAAAATAAAAATTCTGTCATTATTTACTCATTTGTTTTAAACCTTTATAGCTTCTTTTTTCTTTTTGTTTTGAACACAATAAAAAAGATAATTTGAAGAATGCTGTAAACCTTTAACCATTGACTTCCATGGTATTTGTAAATGCTTATCAGATCTGCAGCAGAAAGAAATTCTTAAAAGTTTGGAGACACTTCAGGGTGAGTAAACAGTGAGTAAATGAGCTCATTTTGGGTGAGCTATCGCTTTAATCCCCTAGAGAGGACAAACATTTCAAGACGGGACGCTGAATGTTAGAAAGAAACGGGGGGTTGGGGGGGGTCTGTGATGCTAATGGGTAAGATGAGAATGTTCGAAAAACACATCGAGCACGAGGCTTGGCAATTAGCTGTTTGCTAGAGGTGAAAAATGAAGCGTATCGACTGCTGCTGTAAATAGAGACATCTCGGTTTTCAGCAACCCTCCCCCATCCGGCTGGAGCGGCCCGAAACAGATCACATGATGAACAGAAAATACCATACAGGCCACCCACTCGCCCTGTGGAGGACTCCTCTGATACTCCCAGGTGCATTCAGACTGACTGACAACTGCAGCACTGCAGGCTTAATATAACAAGTGGCTGATACTGGCGATATGACATTCCCATTAGTTATATTTTGGGTCATATTCAAGGCTGGGATTGTTCTGGTGTTAGCTTTCAGAATGAAGATTAGGGTAACACTTGCTAGGATTATACAACTGAAGCAAAGCTGTGGTGCTCCACCAGTGTTGAGCATAATTAGTTACATTTTAATTACTGTAATTAAATTACTTTTCTATTACACTGTAAAAAAAAAAATGCTGGGTTCCACAACAATTGACTTGTGTTGGATAACATAAAGGAATTAAGTAAATTTTTTAGTTTTGAGCATAAAACAAATAAGTTTTGTGTTGTTTTCATATAACAAATAAGATTTGAGATTTGTCTTGTTTCAGCTTATTTCAAAGTAATTTGAAAAAAGAACAAACATATATATATATATATATATATATATATATATATATATATATATATATATATATATATATATATATATATATATATATATATATATATATATTTGATTTTTGAGTGTATAAAACAAAAAAGAAGGGATTACTTTCAATTTCCAGGTAATCTAATAACTAATTACAGTTGATTATAATGTACTTGATTTAAATCCTGTACATTATTATAACAGTTCTTTATAAATCGATTCAGTAACACTGATCAATTGTATTTTTTGTTAAATATATATTTTGCAGAATTCAAATTTTGTTTTCAACCACAGAAGGTTACATATGCAACCCAGGCTCATTCTGAAAATGTACCCCTATAGAGAAATGTACCGCTATAGCCAAATACGTCCCAGAATGTATGTTTTATTGCAGTTTTTGTTTTCGCCAATCCATCAGAGCCTGCTGTGTACACTTTTTCAGATCTCAAATTTCTCTCGCGAGTGCCTTTTGCGCCAGCTATTTTCAGGCAAATCCACCAGAGTCCGCTGTCGACGGACTGACAGAATGACTGACCAATCGACTGACCCACCCTCCAAATTCCCTACACCCAACCAATAGTGTTTTCAAAAGCACCAATAGACCTGTCCACTTGCTTCCCTTAACCCAACTGCAGTGTTTTAAAAAGCAATCCAGAAAAAGAAAAGCCCTTATCTGCCATTACCACGTTTTCAGATGTTACCATATCTTCACTCTGTTATTTACTTGTTTATTTAATTTTTTTTGGCTTCTGTTTGTGTCTTGGAACTGTTCTTAGCTGGATTCTGTCCATCATGGTCAACTCAGCGTTACATCTCAAATCCGTATACCTACATGCCGAGCTACTGGACCAACTGGCCCAAAGCTCATTGATGCACAATGCAACAAAGGCTATCCTGTCTGGACAGAGCTCTGTTGTGGCACAAGTAACACACAATTTTAATGGTGGTTATGGGTCAAATGTGTCACAAATGCAACACAAAACCCCACAAAAAGTCTTATATGTTTTATTTTGGCTAGAATAAAAGCAGTTTTTAGTTTAAAAAGTCACAATCATTAGCCCCCTTAAGCTATATTTATTTTTCAATTGTCTATTATGTTTAGAAAATGTGTTGAAAAACAATATTTTCTCTGTTAAACAGAAATATACAGGGAAAAAATTATACAGAGGGGCTAATAAATCAGGAGGGATACTTATTCTCACTGCAACTGTATATAAAAGAATGTCACCTAGTCTGATAAGTGCTGTTTTATTTCCCATTATGTGGATGGCAGTGTGTATGTGTGTGCTATTTACCAGGGTGCACAGTGGGATGATGTATAAAAATCTCACAGCTCAAGTAAACATACTTTTCCTTCTGTTTACGCTTTGCTCCTGCAGTTTGCACTTGGTGTGTACTTAAAAACAATAAACACAAACAGTCACTCATAGTTGTATGCTGTAAACAAAAAGCTGATGTTTAGGTATGAATCCACCATAAACCCCAGGCAACATTGTTTTGCCACGTTTTCCAAAAAGTATCTGGATGCAGCCTTCATGATGCAAGCTGAGATTGCATCACTCAGCGAGATTGCTTGCACTCAAATGAAGCTAGTGACGTCACTGTGAGGGGTAGGGTTAGGTGAGTCCATTAAAAAGCATTGGATGGAGCCATGATTGCACTGCATCCAGACCCCTCTCACATTTTCCAGTAATTTCTGTAAAGTATAATTTCAGGCAGTCCAAACACGACACAAAGAAATCAAGACTGATGTTCTGGTTTCAAATGTTTATGCAGTTTTATAAATTTGCCGAACAGTGAAAGTGCACCTGGCATTTTGAAAGTGTGTGAATGTGGAAGAATGTAAAACAGTTGTGGCCGCATGATTGATTTGGAAACCATTCATTTCTTTGCACACAGAGACTTAAAATGAATCAGGCCTTTACCTGCTGGAAGCCTGCTAATGCCCTCTCTTGCTGGTTATCATTTAGCCATGGGAGAGCTGGTTAATAGACATTTGAACTAGATTTCCAACACAAACATACCACTGTGTTAAGACAGGCACGAGTACAAAATGCAAAACCAATTTTCTCTGCGGTAAAGCCTCTTGCTCAATCCTAAACTGCAGCCTGCGGAAAATTCCAGCAGTTTGAGCAAACGAATGAGCAGTTAATCCAGTCTGGGAGACTGGAATAACATCCCAGGTTAATTGGTGCTGAAAATATTGATGTGGCGGTGTGACATTTGTGATCAAAATCATCAGTTGGTTATGCTGTAAGATCATCTCTGAAACAGTTCTGGCCAGAAACAGACAGACATCGGTATTTGCAGATTATCACGATGAATCACGTCTCAATTGGAAATGAATATTTGCATGCATGATGTGTCATATTTATAACTGCAAGATGCAATTCCAACTGATTAACTTTGGTACAGCTCTAAAAATGCATGCTTGAGAGCTGAAATTCACAGATAAGCTGTTGACATTTCATTACGCACATGTGCTATTTTCTCCTCAAATACTGTGAACTAGCCTGAAAACAACTTCCGTGCTGCGATATACATTTAAAATGGTGTTGTTTCTCAGCAAAGGAGCTTACAGCAAAAGTTTTACTTCATATTCTGAGTCAACTCACAATCTCCAAAAACTTCTCCAGTAGGCATGGGCTGATATAAAACTTTAACGGTATGATAACCTTGGGTAAAAACCTCACGGTTTTATGGTTTTGTGATTACTGCTCTAAAATATAATCCAAATTTCTGGGTAAAAAAACAAGAACTTTTTTTGCTTTGAACACAATGGCTGCATTGGAAATCACATACTTACTGCATAGTATGCCAAAAACAGTATGCAACCCAAGTAGTATGTCCGATTTTATAGAATTTGAAAAACAGTTTGCGAGAAGTACATGGATGACCTACTTCTGGTGAGATTTTGAAGTGTGCATCCGATGGACGCTACGCTATCCCATGATGCACCATGAGGGAATTTATGAATGGCAGTGTGGCAGGTATGTCACATGATGATGATGACAAAATGGCATCTGTAGTACGTATGAGCTCTATTCATTATTATTATGTAAAATGTTAATAGTACTTGTAAATACACATCTTTGACTCAACAATTGCAGAAAGAATGTGTGTACTGTATAAGACCAAAACGGGCCTGGAGCTTACATGGATAAATTTGATTTACAAACAAACAGCCAAAAATTGTTCTCGCATCAAGGGTGCCAGAATGCTGTTCCATATCATTTCGGCTCATATTGACCCCTGCTGGTCCTTGTTAAACTGCCAACTTCAACCTAAAAAAAGGGCATTTTTTTATGGTAATAAGATAAACGGCATAATCTGTAATGTATATAATATATGAACTGGAATGTTGGAATAACATTTTACAAACCAAAAAAAGAGTAGCTTTATTTGCACATTTCATGTGTTTTATCACTGCACTAAAAAAGGAAAGGAAAAGGGCTTTGTGCATGTGGATGCAATTTTGCTGAAAATCATATTATGCTGCCTCTTGCAGATTTCACTGCTGTTTCAAAGTGACCTGTCCAGTGGGAAGACACAGAAAAATGTAACTAACAATGTTTTTAAACATTCATTGCAGATATTCCAGCACATCAGAAAACAAATTGTCACCTTAGTATTATAAGGTTCTATCTGACATTTTTGTCAAAAATGAGATTTTCACATATTCTTTTTAAATGACAGGCAGTCAGACAGCGTAATACAGAGAGTGAAGCAAAGCGCATAAAAAAAGATTGATAATTAAAAGGGAAAAAAGAATAAATAAATATATTATTGATATATATATATGCTTGGATTTCACGCACTTCACGCATTGGGTTAAATTAGGCTTTGCAGTCTCCCTGGTCAGTCCTTTACTTGTTCAGCTGAGGGAATCGAACCAACCCCATGACGTCAGACGCAGTAATATTCCAAGATGGCGGTGCCCTAGGTCTAAAATCTATAGTAAAACATATCGTTTTCTTCTAAATGGTTACATTGATCGAGTTTGATTAATATATTATCATAAAGAGGAATCAATACACAAAATAATGTAAACTTAACCGACTTTTAAGTACCTTATTAAAACCATAAGGAATTCAATTTCAGATACAGGCCTTTTTTTATTACATATTATATTATAATAAGTTATTTCTTAGCCACAAGTTTTAAATAAATTGTCAAAACAAACTTACCCTAGTTGTACAGTATGCATACACATTTCACATACAAATATTTAAAGACTATAGCAAACTAAAGGTCCTCACCATATATAGACTATAAACACACAGAGAACTTTTAAACAATCATTATTGTAAGGACAGTAATTAAACCATATTGGTTTTAAAAAATTAAGAAAGTAAGAAAATTAAGACCAGTACAATTTATTTAAGACCTACAAGACAACATTTCAGAGAACTTTGTACTGAGACTTTTTAGGGCTTAAATTTTAGTTTTTAAAATTTAAGACATTTTAACCTCCTAGGGCTTAGTGGCCACATACGTGGACAGCACATTTTAGGTCTTAAGTGGCTATTTAAAATACTTTAAATATTTCAAATATTTTGTTACAGACATACAGGTTAATCCTGCATTTGTTTTGCAGCATATGAAATGTCACAAACATCATTTTCAACTGTCCAAAATGGGCAAAAAATTTTGTTTTTACTCTCTGATAGTCAAAACATTACAAAAAAAAAAAAAAAACAGTCAGGAAAAAGTATTTTATGTAAATTCAAACCACAAGTCCACATATATGGACATCATTTTTCTCTAAAAGTACATCATATCAAAAGATGATACTTAAGCCAAATAGCAAAAGAGAAATAAAAATGCATTTAAAAAAACACCTTGGGCCTTAAGAGGTTAAGACTTATTAAGACCCCGCTGACACCCTGAATTATATAAATGTTCCCTAAACAAAAACATCATGGGGTGTCAATAGGTCTGGATTACCTTGACGCAATGTGAATGTGACAAACTTTTCCCACCTTCCAGTAACCTCGCCACTGCTAGTTATTTAATGAGGTCTTGCCTAAAAATAACGCTGATTTACATGCTGTCTGGAGTGTTCTGTGTGCGCTCTGATGGAATGGCTGTCCTGAAGGTGATGTAAATCACCAATCCCGTGTTTCAGGGCTTCAGTGACTGACCTTTTGCCACTTGAAGGGGTTGCGAGTGATGTCATTCTAACAAATGCTTACAACTCATGGAGAGACTCTAGACAAGGACTAAACCAGAAAAGCAATTGCTTCCTGTGGGACATGAAGCGTGCTAACATTAAAATAAAGCTTTATGTATATAGTTGTTCGTTGCAAAATGTTGATTTTCTGGGCCAGTGGAGCAAAAATAAAGCAGGAACAGAAAGGTTGATGAGTGCCGCGTAATTTGTTTAGATATGTCTGAAACCTCAGTTATAAAGAATCAATTATATTTCAAGGTCAGTTCTATGTGATTACAGCTAGTAAGAAAGCAACCATATCACTGTTGCAAAACCATGGCACAAATAGAGATATATTAAGCATTTCTGAGAGCAAAGGGGTGTTGATGAACAAAAATAAACATATTTGGCAAATTACTGAAGTGACAGTGTTGACAGGTTATAAAAAGGGGGAACGTGTAAATGATGAGTGAGAGCATGTGATAGAGGAGGGTATATAAAATCCACAAAAAAAAACAACAACCCTGAAATTATCAAATCAACACTTCATCTTCATACTGTACATAACTTTTGACATACTATTTCTTTACGGTAACTTATTAAATAAAAAAAAAAGATTGTCACAAAACATTCATAATACATTTGTCTATATAATATTATCATGGATTAGGTATAGAATATTCACAAAAGTGAGTCTGAGGATGACAACATGGCACAATATTTTATATATACACTCAGCGGCCACTTTATTAGGTACACCTGTCCAACTGCTCTTAATGCACATTTCTAATCAGCCAATCACATGGCAGCAGCTCAGTTGATTTAGGCATGTAGACATGGTAAAGACAATTCTGCTGCAGTTCAAATCAAACATCAGAATGGGGAAGAAAGGTGATTTAAATGACTGTGAATGTGGCATTGTTGTTGGTGCCAGACGGGCTGATCTGAGTATTTCAGGAACTGCTAATCTACTGTGATTGACGTGCACAGCCACCTCTAGGGTTAACAGAAAATGGTCCAAAAAAGAGAAAATATCCAGTGAGCGGCAGTTCTGTGGGTGTAAATGCCTTGTTGATGTCAGAGGTCAGAGGAGAATGGCCAGACTAATTTGAGCTTATAGAAAGGCAACAGTAACTTAAATAAGCACTCATTACAACCGAGGTATGCAGAGGAGCAGCTCTGTATGGCAGATGGGCTACAGCAGCAGAAGACCCAACACAATCTCACGGCTATTCGTAACTTTTTCATTTAGTGGTTAATTCGTATGAATTCGTACAATCTAATTTGTACAATTTAGTACGATTTGCTCATCCCCCAATGACAGTTGGGGTTAGGTGCCACACCTCCTTTTTAAAATCGTACCATTTTGTGCGACTGAACTCGTACGAATTCGTACGAATTAGCCACTAAACTGGCAAAACGTAAAATACTTACGTTTTCTCGTGAGATCAGGCTGGAAGACCACACCGGTTGCCACTCTGTCAGCTAAGAAACTGAGGTTATAATTTGCACAGGCTCACCAAAATTAAACAATAGAAGATTGGAAAAACATTTTCTGGTCTGATGAGTCTCAATTTCTGCTGACATTCAGATGTTAGGGTCTTAATTTGCTGTCAACAATATGAAAGCATGGCTCTATCCTGCCTTGTATCAACAGTTCAGGCTGGTGGTGGTGTAATGAGGATTTTTCTTAGCACACTTGGCCCATTATATATATATATATATATATATATATATATATATATATATATATATATATATATATATATATATATATATATATATACATACACACACACACACACACACACACACACACACACACACACACACACACACACACATATACAGTTAAAGTCAGAATTATTAACCCCCTTTTGAATTTTTGTTTTATTTTTTAAATATTTCCCAAATGATGTTTAACAGAGCAAGGACGTTTTTACAGTATGTCTGATAATGTGTTTTCTTCTGAAGAAAGTCTTATTTGTTTTATGTAGGCTAGAACGAAAGCTGTTTTAATTTTTTTGAACCATTTTAAGGTCTAAACTATTAGCCTCTTTAAGCTATCTTGTGCCATGTTGTGTGTTTGTATATATGCCTTTGAAAAAATGTCTCTTTACAGTATGTTTTGCTACATTCATTATACTTAATTCCTGCTTCATTGAAATAATAGTCTGCATTGAAATAACATGTTTAGGTGCATGATTTACATAAGCATATAACATACATGTACAAGGCTTATCACTTCATTTGCATATCTACCAACAGCTAACACCTTGGAATAATACATTTTCCTGTATCCATCCTCATTTGCATGTGCACCACAAATTAACACCCTTGAAAAAATAATTGACTTTTTCACTTCCTACAGATGTTGTAATTAATTAACAAGTGAGGTTGGCTTATGATAGAGAAGAATGACGGAATAAAACAATTAGAAGTTGTGGGTCACAGTTTTATTAATTAATGCAGAGAAGCTCGTCGGTTTGATTTCCTTAAAGGTTTTAAACAATACAAGTAACAGTGTGTTTAGATTGGTTTCAGACTGCATATTCTTAATGCTAATGAGCCGTCTTTTAATGCAATCATTTACATATTCTGTTTGATCTTTCAAATGATGTATGTATTATTTAAAATCGTTTTTGACTTCTTGCAGCAGTTTTCCCTTTTGAACTTCTGAACAAAACACAGCAGAGACAATTTAGAACAACACTGTAGTCGTGCGACCGGTATTCGGTGCATTTGCCAATGCCGTAATTCTCTGAACATTGTTCATTTACTACCAGCAGCACCAGCTGTGTTCACTTGTTACAGATTGTCATATATAAATGGAAACTTGTAAACCAAGCGCAAAGCATCAGTGAAGGTGCAAATATGCCCTGAAGAGCTATAAAAGGGGTCATTTTCATCCCATCTGTATAATTTTGACGTGATATACTGTCAATTATTCTGAATGTTGTTTTGAGTGTGATATCAACTTTTTCATAATTTATTGAGTGTTCTATGTATGCTGTGTATGATGTAATTGGGTGAAAATAGAATATAAATAATTTGTGCTTTTCTTTATTTGAATATAATGCCAAAGTCAACCAGAAGAGGTTTAAGATATACAATACATCTCTAAGATAACCATATACAGTTGAAATCAGAATTATTAGTGCCCCTGAATTATAAGCCTCCGTTACATTTTTCCCCAATTTCTGTTTAACGAAGGGAAGATTTGTTTAACATGTTTCTAAACATATTGGTTTTAATAACTCATTTCTAATAACTGATTTATTTTATCTTTGCCATGAGGACAGTAAATAATATTTGACTAGATATTTTTCAAGACACTTCTATACAGCTTAAAGTGACATTTAAAGACTTAACTAGGTTAATAAGGTTAACTAGGTAGGTTAGGGTAATTAGGAAAGTTATTGCATAACAGACTATCGAAAAAGTATAGCTTAAAGGGGTTATTAATTTTGTCCTTAAAATCATGTTTAAAAAATTAAATCTGCTTTTATGGTTTACACACATCAAAACAGTAACTGACAATAACAATAATTGACCAAACGAAAATACCATAAAAATTAAGATACACATTTTTTTAATTATTTTTTTTCAAAAAGAGTTTTTTTTTGCCCTTTTGATGTCTACAATTATTAATCGAACAAATCAAAACAGAAACAAGTAATATTCATTCATTTTCTTTTTGTCTTAGTCCCTTTTTTAATCAGGGGTTGCCACAGTGGAAGGAACCTCCAATTTATCCAGCTTATGTTTTACGGAGCGGATGCTCTTCCAGCCACAACTGCAACCCAACTTAGCTCATTCAATTCACCTGTACCACGTCTTTGGACTGTGAGGGAAAATGGAACACCCAGAGAAACCCCATGCGAACATGGTGAGAACATGCAAACTCGACACAGAAATGCCAGTTGACTCGGCAGGGGCTCAAACCAGTGACCTTCTTGCTGTAAGATGATCATGTTACCCTGCGCCACCGGGATGCCCAAAACAAGTGATATGTCAACCAAATATAAGTACAGTTTGTCTTTACTCTGAAAGAGAGAGAGAGAGAGAGAGAGAGAAAGAGAGAGAGATATCACACACACAACAACAACAACAACAACAACAACATTACACTCAATACTGGAAAGATGCTGCTAAAACACAATAGAATATGGAGCTGTATTTACAACTAAAAAGACAATATAAACCGGCAGAATACCCACAGTAAGGTGTGTGAAATATTATACATTAAGAAAACCATAAACAAAACACAGATTGAGTGGTCTGGCGGTTGAGAAAGAAAGACCCAGGGAAAAGAGACTGTTCATTCTGTTCACAGAGAGAGGTGGAAATATCTTTCCTACTTCACTGTGATCACTATCACCACATTAGAAATAAATATTTCTAGGAATTCCAGCAAATTTTTCTATTATCAAATTTAGAAAAATTAGGAAATATTTCAGGTGAAAATTCCACAATGATCATAACAGCAGCCAAATATGTGTCACCCTGCCACAAACTCAGACTGTCAGGACAGACCTAAGCAAGAGCAGTTCTTATGTTTACATTTCTTATTATTATTATTACCATTCTATATATATTTTTTTTGCTTTTAATTTATTTAGTATTCATTTTTTTTGTTATTACAACTTTTGTTTACTCATATTCATTTACTTATATACTATACATGTACTTGTTAATTATTTTACAGATGTATTTTTCTATGTATTGTATAACTGCTTTGGCAATACTATGCAAGTCATACCAACAAAGCTCATTTGAATTTAAGAGAGAGAAGGAGAGAGAGAGAGAGAGAGAGAGAGAGAGAGAGAGAGAGAGAGAGAGAGAGAGAGAGAGAGAGAGAGAGAGAGAGAAAGAGAGAGAGAGAGAGAGAGAGAGAGAGAGAGAGAGAGAGAGAGAGAGAGAGAGAGAGAGAGCAAATAGGATGGACTTTGAGGAGCAGTCTGTCACACTCTGTTTAGTTTAGACTTATTTTTGCTAATTTCTGATTTGTTTAAGTGAAACATTTAGTGGGATTTAATGAGTCATATTACTTTATTGGTCTGTTAATCAAATTAAACAATTCATGTGTTAGAGGGCACCTATTTTACCCCTTTTACAAGGTGTATGTAAAGTTTCAGCTCAAAATACCCATCAGATTATTTAATATAGCCTCCAGAATCTGCCCATTTTAGTGTCTGAGGATACTGTAGCCGTTTTTGTAGCCTGTGGCTTTAAATGAGCTGCTTCTCATTACCCACCATTCCCATGTACATGTCTGTTTCTCCTGCATTACATCAGATAAACAGCAGTCAGTGACAGAGTCAGACACAAATGATGCTGAAATACAACTTACACGTTTATTCCATGTGTTTTAGGTGGAGATTATTCAAGCCTTTCTGAAATGATGAGTCTCACAGAAATGCTGTTTGCCGTATACGTACACATACAATCCCAGTTTCTTTGCTGTGGAAGATGTTCTGTGGAAATGTGTATACATGTTATTATACAAACATTGCACCTGTCAACTGCACTCCTTCGTCACGTTGCAGTTGGTCTTAAAATCTCTGGGGTTTGGGTCTTATTTCAACGTTAGGAAAAATTTTAAAAGAGACTTATTGTGTTTATATTACTTCAATAATTCACACTATATCTACACACAGTTCTGTCCAAACAGCTTACAGATGTTGATTTTTTTCATAGGTGCCCTTTAATGATTGGTTTACAAGTGTCAGTTGTCATTCAAGAAAATTACCAAAATGAACAACCCTAACTTTTTTTTGTAATAGTGCTTGCCTTGTCTAAAGATAGACAGACAGACAGACAGACAGGCAGACAGACAGACAGTTGGGTTAAAAATAGCAGTACAACAACAGTAACCTATTGAGTCACTATTATATATTTGTGATATGTGTGCATTGCCAATGATTTGCTTGTGTATGTAGTGTAACAGTCATCAGACTGTTTGTGTGTGTGTCATGTGTGCTGATTGTTCTGAGTAATTAGCTAATTGATTGAATTGGGTGTGTAGAAAATAATAGCAGTGTGAAGTTTAATAAGATAATTCATTCATTCTGTGAAAAAAACAGCTAGCATTGATTGTTCTTTGTTAAGAACGAAGGTCAGCTATGTGTCTATGTTATAAAATATATTGTTTGTGTGGGAATGTGACAAAAAAATAAGGCATTCCAAACATTATTCAGAAGAACAATGTCACTTAAGGAAAATGTTGATTGGAGAAGGGAAATTGTATAAGGAATTGCTAAAAACATAGGATGCCGACCTAAAAGGATCTTAAAAGCTTTAGATTGGCAGCAAAACCCAAATCAAGCAGCATAAAACTAACGGATCAAAGAATAGTCAGGATGGTAAATATCAAGTCAGACAGATAAAGCAAGATGCCAACAAGAAGCCCCAAAAAGTACCATTTAAAAAAATCTGCGCTTGCAGAATTTGCCAATGAACACATTGACCAGCAGATAAATGGACTGATGAGATGAAAATTGTTCTTTTTTAAATCCAATGGTCAGCCAAAAGTCTCATCAGACAAACCTTGTGTACGGAATTCAAGCCAGTAAGATTGGTGTAAAGCCTGATTTATACTTCTGCGTCAGGTGACTGGCGTAACCCACAGCGCATGCAACGCGCGTGGCTGTGCATTTATACTTCTGCGAGCTGTCTCTGTCGGTCTGCATTAACACTTCCGAAACGCTAGTTAGCAGTGGGGTTTAAATGTTCCTCTCTGTCGAGTTTCTTCGCTGCTTTTTTGCTTTTCCTGAACACTTATAGGATGTACAAGTGGCTCAAACTCGCTCATTTTGAGGCAGGAACCGGCGGACGTGCAACAACTTTAACTATGAGGTAAACACAAATCAAAACTTTCCATCCGGAGCTCCTTCACGGGACTCCACACTTGTAAACAATCGCTCGCGCCATTCGGCGGCTCTCGGTCCCGCCCAGACTCGTCAGCGCTACCAAGCCGACCAATCACAGAGCTTATGTACGCGTCGTTGCGACGTGTAGTTACAATTTTTGAGAGGTCAATCCCCTGAACTCAACTTAAGTGAAAACTACATTAAAATGCTGTTTTCAGAACAAAACCTTGAAATTCACCGGAACTGTGAGACTAATTTGTTCTGAAATGCCTGTTTCTAGGTGCCAGAAGTTAACTGATTCTAACTGACAATGCAATGCAGATGCACAACAGTTATCAACAAACAATGGCAATGCAACTAAAGAGTAACTTAAGAGTAAATATATATATATATGGTATATGGTATTTTTTTTTAATCACCCTGTATATTCAAAAATAGCAGTTTCTATATTTTTCTCTTTAAACCGAAACTTTATACACCTATGTTTATTATTATTCTCTTTATACACCTATGTTTTTAGTTAATAGGGGTTTCGGTTTAAAGAGAAAAATATAGAAACTGCTATTTTTGAATATACAGGGTGATTAAAAAAAAATACCAGAACTCTAAAAATCTGTATTTAATCAAAGAAACATAATGGAACCTTAGGGAATTAATCAATGTGAAGAGTACTTAAAGTTTATAGATAGTTCAATATGACCTCCACTAGAGTAAAAACAACCTGAAAGTTGTGGTATTGTTTTTGGATCACCCTGGATTATTATTGCATACAAAATTCATAAAATATCTTAAAACTTTGATTGAGAACTGAATGTTTAACATTTTCACCATATTTGAAATATGATAATAAAAGCTATTTAAAATATTTGCACCTTATTCACTTTTTTTAAGCCATTGCTATTTTTTGTGAACAACTGTGAGCACAACTGTGTTTTATATATACACTCACAGTTCAGTGGCATGTCAGTTGAATCTGTTAAGCTCGATGTTGCTCCAACATTTTTCACCAAATTTGGAGATTTTATTTTTTACAAAACTCAACTGAAACATTAAAGTCCACATTTACATTTATTATATATTCATTTGTATATGAACAGCTTTTGTAAATGCAGTTTGTTGACCTGAAAATAGATGTCTCAATATTTTTTATTTAATATTATCACATTTGATGAGGAAAATAAGAGTTTTTGTTACAGTGTAACTGCATATTTATGTACAAATTAACATACTATATACACTTACTACATGGAAAGTGTTCGAATAAAGGTTAAGCTTAAGTTTAGTTGCATGTAAGTATACAGAGGGCCCTATTATACACCTGGCGCAATAAGGCACACAAGATGTGTTTGGCGCAATTTGCAGCTGTTTTCAGACCAGCGCAAACCTTATTTTCAGAGTTTGCGTCATGTTGTTTAAATAGCAAATCCATTTGCACTACATTGTGGACTCATGGGTGTGCCAGTTATGGGTGTGCATTAGTCTAAAGTCCAGCATTAGCTATGTGCCTACAGTGTGCATGTTCCAATATACACAGCATGTACAACAATACACGGATATCTTTACATATGAAAACAATAAAGGGATTAAAATGTTACAAAAAATATTATTTACTACATGAATATAAAAACCACTGCCTCCATGCCTACTTCATGTCCAGGGGCTTTTTTTTAATTTAGTTTATTCATGACAATTAGCATTTTTATTATAATTGTATTATTGTTAGCAGTATTATTTATTACATGCATAATTATATTTAAGTTTAGATTTGTCCACCTGTCGGGTTTTGGAGACATATACATCAATATATGGGGCATAAGAATAGGATTTGTGTTACACTAAAGTTTTTTTGAGCACACTTTGTTATTATTGTTCATTTATTTGTTTGCTGAAAATTAGAACTGAATTTCATTTTAAGACAAATTTTTGCACTTAACAAATGAAATTATGGATGTCTTCAGTGGAGTGTGTACAACACCATTTCCTTATACAAAAGTAAAGGTGTAAAGAAAAGGAGTAAAGAGTCAAGTCAAGAGAAAGTAAAGAGGCTAAATGGAGAAGGCTCATTCTATTTCCTTGAGCAGATGGTCCGTTAAACTTTTTTCTCGCTAGTGAAGTGTTCAGTTTTCATTAGATTTTTCCACTTACAGTCCACCATGCAAATAGTAAATGCGCTATGGTACGACCCAACTGACTCCTAAAGGGAATAGGAGATGAGACTCTGGTTGGTTTAATGCACGTTAAGCTCAAAATACACCCATAACTCATTAAGAGAATTAGCACAACCCTGGCGCAAAGCATTTTTTTCTGTTGTTAAAATATCAAAAGTGGATTCAGACATACCTTTAACATACCTTTGACATACCCTTGTGTGCCATGCACTTTAGACTTTGTGCCTAGATTTTTAAAATAGAGCCCATAATTGTTATTAGTATGTGGAACATATGTAACAAGTACAAATGCTAAATAGTGTTACCAAATTAGTTTTTGTTTAAATCAGCACTGTGCTGCCTATTTTGCATTTAAAGAGCATGCTTTTGCTTTCACAGCAAGCTATAAAAAATGAAATATAATAACTAAATGCTGAAACTTCAGCTGCATTCCAGGTAGAACTGAAAATGCATATTTCACAGTGAGTTTCAGTTATTGCATTAGCTAATGTGAACAAATGAAACCTTATTGTTGAATATCACCTCAATAATAACATAAAAATTTGTTAAAATATAACTTTGCATTGTAATAAAATATCAGTAACTCATATTAAAGTTTTATAAAGGCTTTAAAACTCACATTTCTTTTGTTAAACATTCAATGTTTTTTATGTTATCAAGTGCAACAGTACACAAGACAAATGCACTGTTCTGTTACTGTTCAGCGACTCTTCGTCATGCTCTGCAATTTCTGACTATCAACTAACTGTGTATACATTATGTACGGTTTGCTGCTCATAGCTAATGTAAACGAGCGCCTGCAGGTAATAACAATCAATCACTCATCAACAGGGAGCACACAATTCTTCACTTCAGGCCTTCCGTGCATAACAAAGTTCAGTGCACAATGTCATCCATTCGTCCTGCTGCCATTTGCAGAGCGAGCAGCAAGGCCATGGTGCAGTTTAATGAGAGGGTAATAAAACTGGCGACCCGCTGACCTTTGCCGTTCAGGACTCCAAGAGGATTAGACATCTTTCCCAACATCTAGCAGGAGAAATAATATTCTGCTGCTCAGAACATCCAAGTCGTTTCAATGGCCATTTGGTGGTTTATGCGTTGGGTTCAATTCCAAGTACACAGGCAGAGAATGTCAAGAAGATTGCAGTGAAACACGAGTCTCGACAAACCTACATGGTTACGCTAATGCACACTACACTTTTTAAATCTAAAATGTGGCAGTAAACACATGCTGATAATTATAGAGACAATATTTATGTTGTAAAACAAATGCCTGTTTTATCTTGCTGAAATGGGAGGAGTGCTTGGTAGGACTTTATTTTGATGGTCCCTATTGCACATTTTGTTATCTACGAGTCACATTGCAACTGCATGCTAATTAATTCTCAGTTGAGTATTAGTAAACTGTCTGCTTAATATCTGTTGATACTGCTCCTTCTACAGACATTAAACCCACCCAAGCTCATTCTGAAAACGTATTCCCGTGGACGTTTCTGGAGACCGCAAAATACGTCCCATGAGGTACGTATGGCTGCATTTCATTTTTTAAAGCGAACGCTACGGGGCGATGTGACACCGTTCTCTTTCGCGCTTGCCAGCTGACCACTTACCTCATTGTGGAGGGCTTTCCCGCTGCAGTCAGTTTGTTCGGTCAGCTCATCGTGTGCATCGGCGGACTTCAGATGCAGAGAGGAGGAGTTGACAAAGGTGTCCGAGTTTGAGTCTGGGGAAGAGCAAATCCAGAAACCAGGTAACACAAAAACAGAATGCAAAAAATAAAGCAAACGAGTTCATAGGGTGAGAACGTGGTGAAATCCGAAAACGTGGTAAAAAAAAAAAAAAAAAAACAAGACTAGGGTTTTTCTTTTTCTAGACAGCTTTTCTAAATTGTTGCTCAGGTTTAGGGAAGTGAGCGGGCGGGCGGGTCAGTTGGTAAAACTGGTTGGGTTCAGGGAAGGAGGAGGGTGGGTCAGCTGATTGGCCGGTCGCGCAGTCAATCATTTGGTCAGTCAGACAGTGGCCTCTGGTGGGTTGACGCGAGAACAGAGTGGGCACGAACGGCACTCGCGAGAGATGTTCGAGATACAAAAAAGCGCACACAGCGGCCTCTAGCAGATTCGCGACAACAAAAACTGCACAAATACGTACCTCCCGGGACGTATTTCGCGGTCTCCAGAAACGTCCGCTGGACTACGTTATCAGAATGAGCCTGGGTTGCATTTAAACGACTAAAAGAAACTCTGCAAGTACATGTCCACCGACACTAACTCTAACCCTAACCTAACAATCTAAACATAATCAATTGAGAATTAGCTGACATGTAGATGCAATGTAACATGTAAATTCAACAAAATGCATTAAAGGGCCCAAAGTAAAGTGATTCAGAGTGCTCATCTAACAGCTAAATGCAGTCTTTTTATGATTGTAATCTAATATATGAACACACACATGTAATGGGCCAGATTAGGTCAAATAATAATTGCATTTATTTATTTTTGGAGATTACCTTTTATTTTATTTTTTATTTTTTTATAATAGTGTGACATGGATTGCTGAACATACAAAATGCCATTTAAAAAATAAAATTATATATGTACTACGAGTGTGATGTTGCATTTCAACAACAGTTTGACCACATAATTCTGTATATAAAAAAGCAAATCAAAATATCTGATATCATCACATAATAATCACATAAAGTCTCAAAACACTTTTGTAAGAGGAATTACTTTCTTCCGCCGTTCATACACATCTGCAGCTGACATCAAAACAACCCCGAAAAAGCCAGAGCAAAGTAAACAATACCAGATTACTGTGGTATAAATACAGCAATACACAATACAAAAGACAGAGAGATCGACTTAGAATGTCACTTACCTGTTCTCTAATGATTTGTTCAGCTGTAGCTTGAAACATATGCTGAAAAAATACAGATTTTCTTCCCTAAGGATTTTTATTATTATTCTTTTTTTTAATTCATTCATTCTTTCATTGATTTTCTTTTCGGCTTAGTCCCTTTATTAATCTGTGGTCGCCACAGAGGAATGAACCGAAAATTATCCAGCATATGTTTTATGCAGCGGATGCCCTTCCAGCAGCAACCCACCAATTTTAGCTTACCCAATTCACCTGTAACGCAGGTTTTTTGGACTTGTGGGGGAAACCGGAGCATCCAGAGGAAACCCATGCGAACGCGGGGAGAACATGCAAACTCCACACAGAAACGCCAACTGATCCAGCCGAGGCTTAACCCAGCGGCCTTCTTGCTGTGAGGCGACTTGCTGTGAACACTACCTACTGCGCCACCACATCACCCTCCTATTAAAATAGGCACTGTCTTTATAAATAAACTACATAGTTGCAATCTAAACAACTACATTCTTGAAGAGAAAAGCCTCAAAAGTACATTATGTTGTCCAACAGCTGCAATAGTTGGCAAACTTTAGAAAAACTTTTAATATGCCAAACTATTTTAAATGCAGTACTTTGGATCACATAAATAGAGACTTGGTGAGCAAAAAAACTCTTAAACATAAAACCATTACAAATTTTACTGTTCTAAAATGTTTATGTGTATATTTAAGGGGGCTCTAAAGGCTCCCCCTTTGCTGTAAACGAGGGTGGGGGGCAGTAGCTTATTTGCATTTCAAGAGCATGTTTTGTTTCCACACAAAAAGGCACTTTCACAGCAAGCTATAATAAATGAAATATAATAAACGAGTAAAGGAATAAATAAATAAATAAATACATAAATACAAAAATAAATGCTGAAACAATACAACTGAAACTGGTACAACTGAAACTGAAACTTTTTATTGTCAGTTTGTTTTTGAAATAAGCAAAATTAACAAATGGAACCTAATTGTAAAATGTAACCTCATTGATAACATTAAAAAGCTATAAATATAACTTTGCAAAACACCCAAATATATATAAAAAGGCACTTTATATATATTATAAGTGCTTGTAATGATAATTTTTAATGATAACAATCAATAGCTATAAATATAACTTTGCAAAAAACATAAATATATTTTAAAAAGGCACTTTATATATATCAGCAGTGCTTGTAATGGCAATTTCAATCAGCACATTCTTACTTGTTTTTTCCCTGTTTAGCTAAAAGTACATAAAATGCTTCATTTTATCAGACATAAAATAACATTTATGACAAGTCAAGACCATATCGCAAATTATATCTTTAAATTGCTTTGCTTTACAGGGAATTACACAAACAGAAACATTAAAGTTGTCACCACTGTGGATATATTAATACAAGTTTTTTTATATGGAGTTTTCAGAACTATCCAGTCATGAACAGGGCATAAACATTGAAATAAACCCAATTAATACAGATATTAAAGTGTCAATCTGTAGCATAATAAACACGCCCCAGTTAAGATTGAAATGAAATCATATCGAAAGTCATTTCATAACAGCAAGGTGCCAACGAGAATAAGATGTTCTTCCCACAAACACTCCTTTAAACCAGGAGAACCTTCTTTTGGTTGAAGCCAAGGTTGAGTATATGAGAACAGCACACACACACATACACACACATACACACACACACACACACACACACACACACACACACACACACACACACACACACACACGGCTCAAAGGATTTATTACCTTGGACAACTTGGAGGCAGCACTCAAATATCAGAAGAGGCCAGAGCACTTTGAAAGAAGCAAGAGAGGAGCACAGAGAACTGTGAACAGGTAGGGATTTTTTGTTATTGTTGTTATTGTGACAGAACTGAGAGATGTGCAAGAAAAACAATGAAGCAATAAGTTTGTATTGCACCAAAGTTTCTCTCACCAAACTGAGCACCTTGAAAAGACACTTGTATTTTGTAAGGGACACAAACTAAGTGGCGACTTTCGCACAGTTGGGTGCAGTGAACTATGCATGTACTTGACTTAATATAGCGCCTGTTGACTTTTTACAATGCAGAGCCGACATCCTCAGATTACTTGAAGTTCTTACACCAAAGACTTTAAACTCGGGGACTTTGGTTTAAAGACTTGCTACTTGTTTATAGACTTACTTTATAGTGTGACGTTGCTGGAGATGTTTTAGATGCCATTTCTTACAGTTACACTTAAAAAAAAAAAAAATATATATATATATATATATCCTTTGAGCTGGTCTTCCTGATTTGGGTGTCAGGGTCTGGAATCTGCTAGTCAGGTGGCATGAAGTCAGATAAGAACAGTTGGAGGGATGAGTTCTAACTATAGATGCGGGTATCATATCAAACAAAGCCAATGTACATGAAGGGGTTTGGATTAGTGGGTGGATATTACAAAGATATGGTTGAAAGATGTGTTATATTACATTGGTTTATCCGGAAAATAAAGTAAATAGTTGTTCATTTTTAGATCGCTCTGTAGTTTTTGGTTGAAACTACAAAAAATGTTGGGTTCCACACAATTGTTGGGACAACATGAAGGAATTAAGTTAACATTAGCTTTTATAAATGTAAGTGGATTTAACAAAACACCTTTTAGTTGTTCTGTCCAAAAATCTTAAGAAATGTGTTGCTTCAGCTCATTTTAAATAAGTAGTTTGAACAAACGCTATTGATTGAGTGTAGGTTTGTAGGATATTACATTAAATGAAACATGCAATGGTGGTAAACAGAAGTAAAAAGGTGGTAAAAGCACAACACTCACTGATTATACTGTATATTTCACACAAAACAATGAGTGCTGTGCTTCTACCACATTTTTTATCACCATTAATTGTTTCTTTTAAAGTAATTTCCAACCAAAAACTCAATCACATTTCAATTTCTGTCTTATTTTTTGCCTTTTTTGAATTTCCAATATCTATTATTATTAAAGACATTCACGGTATTGCACCAACACCGACAATTGATTAAACCTTGTCAACTTGCTGTGAATTACCTTTATTTTTTTAATAAGAATAATAATATACAGTACAATATGATAAAATACAGAAAATGCAATTATGTAATTATGACAGAAATGTAGACCAATACTTAAGATACACTTTCTTTAAGTGATGAGGATGACAATAAAGTTGTTAGAAAATAAATAACCAATTTACAGCAAGTCACAATCAATTATCATTTTAATGCAATTTAAAATCAACAAAATTAAACAAAAATGTACAAAAATGTTAACAATTAATGTGTTGCTGCTTTTTATCATTAGTTCAAATCGTACGGTCATGTTAAGAAGTCCAACGTCTAACTGTAATAAATAAATAAATATATTAAAATAAGCAATATTTAAAAATCAACCAATGCTTTACTATTATATCTGCTTATTTTATGTTAACTAATGACATTATAGTGTACATATGGAAAATAGTTTAAAATATTTAATGGTACTAAAAATTGACTATGCAATAACTCATTGTGTTGGCATCCTCATTGGCTACAGTATGTTTCCATCCAAATATGCAAAATAAAAAAACATATGTGCATAAAATATGTGCCGAACAGAATTCCCATCCAATGAGTCAAAGTGAACAATATTGTAATTTCTGTATAAACTGGAACCAAATGGACCCTTTTCACAAGACTGTTATGACGTGTTTAACAGTCATCAAAGTTTTTAATATTTAGAATTTTTTTTAATGTATGAACATTTATATGCATTTATGAATGCATTATATCATCTTTGCATCAAAATACAGAAAAAAAAAAAAAAGAATGACTGCTTATGCGAGGTGTTTCTAAAGTAGTGTCTATGAGGCTGAGAGTAATAATAACGTTATTCTCTTCTCTGGCTTCCGTCATCAGTTTCACACAATTTTTTTCCCTTTTCTGAAAGTCTTGATAACACCATGGTGGAGTTTTTATTATTATTATTTCAGCAGATAGGATTGCAAAAAAAAAAAAAAAGCTACTATAGAACATTGTTTTTTATATAATAAATTACTAACTTGCAACTCATAAGATGACGACAAAATGCAATGAACACGCACTAGCCTTAGGAGGTGCGATATGCTTCTGTAGGTAATAATACCAACCCCCTTTGATGACGTACTTTGGAATTTTGGAATGACCAAAACAACACTTCAGATGTTTGTATTGCAGTTGGTCTTCTGGTTTGGTCACTGCAGTCCCATCATGCTCATTTTTGTTATTACGAAATCCATTAAAATAAAATCACAGGATTTTTTTTTTTTTTTTTTTGGATGTGCATGCTGGAATTTATTCAGTAAATGTGTTTGCATCGTGGTTTATTCACCAACACAGGCTCGTACGTAGCCCTATATACATTTCTGGAGATCTTGAAATATTTAGCCAGAAGTACATATGGCTGCGTTTTGTTTTTAAAATGAGCGCTACGGGGTGGTATGATGCTTACCAGCTGACCGCTTACCTCCATTTGGATGGCTTTCCCTCTGTTACGTTTGTCCAGTTAGCTCATCATGTACGTCAGTGGACTTGAGACACAGAGAGGAGTTGACCACGATGACCTGCGAAGAATGATTCCAGAAAGCAGATAATACAAAAAGAAGCCAAAAGATAAAATAAACAAGTAAATAACAGGGTGAGAATGTGGTAAAATCTAAAAACATGATAAAAACTTGGCGAGGGCTTTTCTTTTACTGGATTGCTTTTTAAAATTGTCCACTGACATTAGGGAGTTGGTGGACGGGTCAATCAGTGCTTTTGAAAACACTATTAGTTGGGTTTAGGAAAGGTCAGTCAGTCATTCACTCAGTCAAACAGTCAGTCGACAGCGACCTCTGATGCATTTACGCGAGAAGAGCAGACGAGAAATTTGAGATCTCAAAAAGCATACGCAACGGCCTATGGAGGATTCGCGAAAACAAAAATTGCAAAAACGTATTTCCTGGAATGTATTTCGTTCCAGAAATGTATATAGAGGTACGTTTTCAGAATAAGCCTGGGTTGTTATTTGCAGTTTCTCTACTGTGTCCTACTCATTTGTGCTCATACGTTTTTTTTCTTTGCACATTTTCAAAATGTATGTGCGTCTTGCTGTTTTCTTGCATGTTTTCTCTGCATATATCCAAAATGTACATAGAAATATTTGGATGGAAACATACAGTAGCTACTGATGCATTAAGAGTGCTGAAAGCCAGTCTAAATGTTTTAAAGCTGTTCCCGAAACACAGAAGCAACAAATTGGCTCTGCAATTAATATTTAGAAGTGGTCAGTAGCAGCAGCATTATGTTAATTTCTTTTCAAATGTCTTCAGGGAGACACTGATTTTCATCCTGCACACCGAGAGGGTTAAGAGGTGCACAGGGACATTTGAGATCTCTGGAGAATTCGTCTGTCCACAGGAGCCATTTTAACTGGGCCAGGCTGACAGGACAGAAGAAGAGATTTTATCGCCAATCAGAGAAATAGGAGGGCGATAGACTGAGCGAAATTGGCTTTGCCTATTACCGCGGGTGATTTTCCTCACTTAAACACCCCGCGGAATCGCATCTTCTGTACTCTAAATAAAGTACTGACAAGCAGGCTGATTTATAACATGGCCATTTCCTCACCTTAAACATGTGTTGCTTCGATCCGAGACCTCGGAGTCCCATTGCCAGCCTTCCCTAAGAGAAAAAGCAGACTTAATGCTCCCATTCATATTGAGTTTGTGCGCCGTTAGAGAGACTTAGTTATGCGCTGGTGTGATTAGGTGATTGCTTAAAATAAGGTTTTCGTCGTGACAGTAAAATACCACTATAAATGAGTCAATTTTGTAAAGCGAGTGTAATTTTAGATATTACAGATGCTGGGAAATATTGTGAAGGCCCCTAGGCATAGCTGGAATTTGAACGCGTGTCACCTTGCTAATGCATTGTATGCTAATGATATGTACGCCATTACTCCCTAAGTGGCTTTTCTTGCTGAACTTCACCACATTGGAGGAAATGTAAATAACTAGCACTAACCGAGGGCTGTGCGAGGCTGCTGTGATAGCCTATCATTTGACAAATGACTGTGTCCTACTAAACATGTCAGCAGCGCAATTCAGATAGAGGGGGAAAAAGGTTAGTGGTATAGTTTAAAACTTGAGCATGTCATTAGACTTGCTTTTCATATAGTAGTGTGAAGTGGTAGTTTACTCATGCACTGTTATTACTGCTATACAGCCCGGCTTGCCGCTGGCATGTAATTATGTTATGAAGCATGGCTTTGCTTTCCCAGCAGGATGAAAATGTCTCCTTTTATGCGGCAGGCTCTTCAGATCTGAGACACAGGTGTAAAAAACTCTGAAAACTACACAGATGCTGTTGAACTTTGCACAATACACCTCTAAATTATGAAGTAGGATGGGAATATTCCTTCTTTTAATCAGAGAATGCCCAAGATGGCCTTGCGATGAAGCGTTTTCTCGTCCCCATATAAGCATGTGATGGTGCTGAGTGGTGTGAAGCTCAGGTTGCGTGTAAACTGAAGACCCTCGGCTTGGCAAGCCTCAATGTTCTGTGATATTTCGCTTTAGAAGGGTTGAAGAGCTTGTTTTCCAAAATGAACAGAAGCCAAGGGCTGCTGGGGTCATACTAAAAAGAGTCTGGGGTGTTTCGATAATTTGTCATTCTGAATAATTTGCGGTGCAATCAAAGAATGTGTTATAGTGCGTCTCAAACAGCAGGCAGATTGTACATTAGTGACCCATACTGTACCCTGACTTATTGTACCACTGGGTTTAACTGACCCTGCTTTTACCTCCTAACATTTTATTTGCAGCTATACACTAGTCTGAAACTATTTGCTGTATTTCCACTTATAAACTGGAATAATAACCTGCAAACCTAATAGCTAATAGCCTCCGGCTGCCAGAGTCGAGGCCATAATCAATCAATGCAATCTGAAGGAGGACACACATATTGAATAGCCTCAGCTCGGGTTTATTTCTGATTTCATGGCCACTTTAACCGTCTCCAATAATGGTTTGTAGCTTAAAAGGGCACACATTTAGGAAAACAAACATAGATAATCTCTTATATATTCATGCTCTATTTTTCTTTATTGAGATTGACCATTTCAGTTTTCCACTACATACAGGGATTCTGTAGGTTTCAAGTTAAATTGAAGACTTTTTAAGACATTTTTAGTGCCATTATGATTGAAATTTCGGACTCATACAGGTATTCTGAATGGCCCAGTTGGAAAAGAATTTTATTTGCCCTATCAAACTTTTTTTAATATCACTTAATACATTTAATAATACAGTAATAATAATTTAATAATTCAAAAATAAAATTTAGTTAATTCTGAGCAAAATATTTTAAATATTGTGTAAAAACAAGCAGTCTCTAGTTGTATACATACACTTTTTAAACATGACCTTTCTTAAAAATAAAAAATAAAATGAAAAATGTTTTTAAAGATTTTTAAAAACTATAATAAACTAAATACATGCACAGCAATCTGTCCAGGTCAGCTTCTCTAACAGTAAATACAAGGAGAACTTTAAAAAAAATGTTATTGTAAGAAAAATAACGAAAACATTATGGTAAATAGAGTTAAACATTTGTTTTTTTTAGATGGATTGTTGGTGATTGGATGGGTGTTGGCCAGAATTGGTAGCCATACATGAACAATAGAAAACTAAGATCTGTTTGAAAAAGATTTAAGACTACAACACAATATTTCAGTAAATTTAAGACTTTTTAAGGCAGTTGTCACCAAACTTGTTCCTGGAGGGCCGGTGTCCTGCAGATTTTACCTCCAACCCTAATCAAACACACCTGAACCAGCTAATCAAGGTCTTACTAGGTATACTTAAAACATCCAGGCAGGTGTGTTGAGGCAAGTTGGAGCTAAATCCTGCAGAGACACCGGCCCTCCAGGACCAGGATTGGTGACCCCTGTTTTAAGGCCAAAAATGTTGTTTATGTGATAAAAGACATTTTCAGACCCTGCAGATACCCTGTACATATAATAAACATTCTTTAGCATTCCTCTATTTACGAGTGTCTTCCAGTACACTATTGTGAAGTTGTTTGTTTAATATGTATTTTATTCTTGTTTTTGAATGTTTCTGTTAAGGACTTTTATTTTAGTGTTATGTCCTCTGAGGAAGAGGGTAATGTGTGTGTGTGTGTGTGTGTGTGTGTGTGTGTGTGTGTGTGTGTGTGTGTGCCTCATGTCGATCGCTTCCTTTTGGAGTTTTGTTAAATAAAATAGTTAGTTGTCTGTATTTTCAAGTCCATCATCTTTATTTACATTCACCCACTGGCAGCCAAAACTCCACGCCATACACTATCATTGGACAAATGTTTCATGAAATAAAAAAAAGTTACAGGTTTTATAATGAGCTTATTAGTTCTGAAACAAGCAAGAGTGAGATTGGAGTTTTCCAATCTCAAGTGCAAATGTGACATTGATTTTATGCAACATATTTAATTCACAGACAAAACACATTTTTGTTTTTGCTTAGTCAAAGAAAATTAAAAAAAAGAGAAAAGTGTCCTTGTTCCTAACAATTTGTTAAATTTTCATAAATAATGTCACTAAAGCTATGTTTGATCCAAAGATCAAATTAAATGTTTGCGCATAACTGGAAAAATGCATATAATGTAAGACATGCAAATAAAGCAGTGTTTCCATCCAATGAGTAACAGAGTTTCTTCCTGATTAACTGGCACCAAATATTAACAATAAAAAGGGAATTTACTGTGGTAGGAGAAGCTGTGTTAATCATTTTTTTATTTAATGAATGACTTGCGCCTCAGAAGGCAATCCTGACATGCAGTAAACGCATGGTGGCATTTAAAGGCGTCAAACGCCACAGTGATGTATAGGGTTAGGGGCGGGGTTAGGTGAGTGCATTAAAAAGCATTGTGTCCAGCTCAGATTGCACTGCACCAGGTCTGCATGCAGACTCCTCTCAAAGAAACTGATTTTTTTAAATGAAATGATAAAAAAAAATTAATTCAACTCACTTATTAAGACAGTGTCTTGCAGCCACCTACTGGCTGTTTGCTTAATATTTGACCAATTGTTTTTATTAATTTCATATTTCTACATTAAAGTCATAGATTTCTTAACATTGTGTAAATATGTGCATGTCATATCAAAGCTGCAAATAAAAAGATACGCATTTGTTGATACTTTCAGTAGTTATACAGTCATTAAATCTTAAAT
Organism: Danio rerio; assembly: GCF_052040795.2. Taxonomy (NCBI): domain Eukaryota; kingdom Metazoa; phylum Chordata; class Actinopteri; order Cypriniformes; family Danionidae; genus Danio; species Danio rerio. Next base: position 49,007,406 of record NC_141026.1, on the reverse strand, counting down.
TAAATGTAAAAACAGTGTCTGTATGGTGTTATAATGACTATAATTTACTCTAAACATTAACTTTGAGATCATTTTTATCAAAACTAAGGTCCAAATATAAACTAGATGTCATACAAACGAAGGAAAACAAACCTTTTTGTTTGATGTTTGATGTTTTTGTGATCTTTGAACAAAGTAAATTGTGATTGGCTTAAACTATGTTTACTCTTTTTTGAAATCATCTACATGTATTTAGTCTGGGTCCATTGTGTTCTATTTGATATCATGCTGCCCACAACTTTTGAAGAATGGGATGATATCACACAACCTGTTCATTCTGGCATTCAAGGAAATTGTCTGCTTATACTGAACGACACATTCATTTGTGCCAAAACAGCAGATTTGTTTAGACTGGTGTTGAACAACAAAACATATTCACCTGAATATCTCAGTGAAAATCAGGCTGTGTAATAGCACTTCTCACATTGTTTTTTTTTTTTTTCAGACAGACTTTACATTAAACATTAAGTGGAATGGAAAATTAAACCGAAAGCAAATCGAGGTTTTTCCACAATATATCTTGCCTTTAGATCACAATTTTAACACAAAATAAACTGTGATTGACACAAACAATGTTTAAAGCTCACTTAAAGGGATCTATATTTAATCTTAAGCCATTTTGTCCATATTGTTTGCGCATAGGCTGATTATACACAACCAGCTAATTTTGGCAATCATTATAATTTGGCTGCTTCTACTACAGGACAGAACAATTTGTGTAAAATTTGAAAATTAGCTTGAACTCACAGGTGTTTAACAGCAAAAAAAAAAAAAAAAAAAAAAGTATATTCTCTTCTCTATTAAAAGCTTACATGAGTGTTATCTGATAGAATCTTATGGTTACTTAAAGTTTAGCACAAGATTCAAAACAGACCTGAAACCCATTTTTGAGTCATGACCTGCCAGTTATTCATGGTATGACAGATAGGACAACTTTGCAGCAGAATTAAAATAAAGTGTAATAATAATAATTCCTTACATTTATATAGTGCTTTTTTGGGCACTCAAAACACTTTACACATTTTTGGGGAGAATCTCCCTACCCAACACTAGAGTGCAGCATCCACCTGGATAGAGTGATAGCAGCCATATTGCATTCGTAGTCGGTAAAAGATTTGGACGTAGTATCCATATCCATTGACGTCACCCATATGTTTCTGAAGAGCTATAAGTGGGCGTGGCCAACCGGCACCATTTTGTTTGCCTCATCATCTCATCATCGCCTCTTTGCGGAGTAACCAAAAAAGGGTAAAGGGGCAGAGCATGAGCGGAGCTACAGATGCCTGCTAGCATTTTGTTTAGACTGGCTTTTTTTGGGAGAATCGCTTAATACTTCATTACCTGCAACTCGTTTGTGTTCTGACCACATGTGCTTGGTTGTATATTATATCAACAAAGGGTTTAGACTTTAAAAAACACTGCTGTAATACATTGAGCCACTAAACATTGCTGAAAAACGTGAATTATTTCCAAACACTTCAAATGTAGTCTGTGTTAGTAAATGCAAGGCTATTTATGGAATCCAGGCATAACACTGTATGACAACGTTTCAGATGACTGTTCCGTAGCCTACAGCTAATCAATCTGTCAGATTCTGGAGTGCATTACAGGTCTAAACAAATTTTAAATGATAAATGATCTTAAGTAAAACAAATACATTTATAGAGATGGTATATAAGTAAATAATTTCACTTACCTGGGAAATGGAGGCCACTTGAATGGTTTGTGAGCACATTTAAGTGCACACAGCATGCCATGTTATCTGATAATTGTAGGAAATAATTCCAAAAGGCAATTGACTGTGTAAAGCCACATGAAACAAAACTAAAATCTGATGAATATGGCGAGCTCAGTGGCTTATCAGCCGGAATCAGCTGAGGTGACCAGTGAGACGAAGCTCTCACTCAAGTGGCCACACCCTTAATTATGCAGACTTAATATAACTTAATAAAAACTAAACGGATAAGTTATAAAAAAAATGTACCCCCTCTCATAGTCATTAAGGCTATCATTAGCTATATACACCAAAGCCATCTTTTGTACCAGGCTGTAAACATGTATCACCAGCTGCCCAGTTTACGATTGCAGTCAGTAGACATCTGGAGTTCCTGGGGCCAGCCCCTAAAGGCGAGTCAATGAATTGCAGTTTCAGTTACTTCCGTATTGGCTTCACAAGGGAGAGCACGATGTTGCCGCTTGAACACCACACACCATCTGATTAGTGGAGAGGAGACAGAGGATGGAGCCAACTATGATATGGGGATGGTTAGAAGGCCATGATGGACAGAGGCCAGTGGGCAAATTTGGCCAGGATGCTGGGGTTAAACCCCTTTCGAAGGACATCCTGGGATTTTTAATGACCACAGAGAGTCAGGACCTCAGTTTAACGTCTCATCTGAAAGACGGATAATACATTAACAACTAATAATAAACAACATTTATTAATGCATTCATAAATCATACACTGTTCATTCAAAATATAACCATTTTTAATCATGAATTAGATTATATGTCATGCGCTAATGCTAATTTAAGCAACTTATTATCAGATTATATGCATAAATTAACACTATTCTAAATGAATGCATGCTTTTCATTACAGGATGCCTTAAGCAAATGAAATTAACTTTATTGTATAGTGTAACTTGACTTAATTACACGGTGCATGCTTTCTCTTGTTCATCCTGACACTGATAATAATAAGCAAAATTTGTATTACCATCCTAACCAGTAATAACCCACCATGGTTTTATTCTCTATGATGCAACCAATTGAAATAATAGTTGTCAGCTTTTACGCCAAGAGAAATGACAAGCCAAACCATGCATAACGATGTGTGCAATGAATCACATGCATGTTGAAAGATGACACTCAAATGTCAGATTTCAGCAGCTTATGATCCACAAAACGCTTGCATTTATAGCCCATTATGCTCTGTGCAGTGTCTATAAGAGGCCAATCAGTGTGCTATTGTGTATGGAATATGCCACTCGGTCAGATGACTGATGTTGCACAGAATGCAATTTCAAAGAGTTATTTATGAAAAAAAAAAGAAGATGGCCACTGCATAAAACAAGCTGCTTGGTTTTGGCTCTGAGATGAGATTGAGAATACCATTAGTTGGAGTCAGCGACAAGAGAGGGACAAGAGTCATCGAGAGCCCTAGACTACTAGATCATTCCAAATAAACAAGCTCAGTGCAAAACCTACTCTACTGCCTACCTAGACTCCATTTCACCTTGATCTGTCAAAATTATTTTTTCAGCCAGAAAGGAATCATGTAATGCATTGCGATGAGCTGGATGACCAAAAAATAAAATAAAAATAATAATAATAATAACAAATTCTCAATCTTAAGCATATTCACAGTGCTGAAATATACTGATAAAAGACAGTGATTAGACTAAATTAAAGATGGTATGTTTTTCTAAAATGAAATAGGCAATGCATTGCATGTGTTTGTTATATTTTAAAGAAAACAATAATTAAAAAAAACTAAAATATATTTATTCTTGGTTGTTCTTTATTCTTGAATCTTAAAATTTAATTAATATTCTTGTATGTAGGCTATTGCATATAAACTGCAAAACTAGATGCAGTTTTCTAACATGAAATAAATCTATTTAAAGTTCCCAAAAAAAGATAAAATCCCAAGTGCAAATTAGGCCGGCTGATCTCACAAGGAAACCTAAGTATTTAACGTTTTGTGAGTTAGTGGCTAATTCATATCAATTCATACGAGTTCAATCGTATATAAATGTACGATTTTAAACAGAAGGCGTGGCCAGGGGCGGACTGGCACAAAAAATTAGCCCTGGCACTGTAGCCACACCAGCCCACATTACCACACAAACATCAACTACCTATATTGGTGTACAGATGATGAAATAACACAAGCAGTACCATATATAATAGATATTTAAACGTTTAATGTATGTTACTGGAACAAAAACAACCCATTTATAATTTTTTTTTTTACATACATTCATATCATTCATTTTCTTTTCAGCTTAGTCCCTTTATTAATCTGGGTTCACCACAGCGGAATGAACCGCCAACTTATCCAGCATATATTTCATACAACGGATGCCCTCCCAGCTGCAACCCATCACTGGAAAACACACATACACTACGGACAATTTAGCCTACTCAATTCACCTGCAGCGCATGTGTTTGGACTGTGAGGGAAACTGGAGCACCCAGAGGAAACCCATACGTGCGCAGGGAGAACATGCAAACTCCACACAGAAACGCCAACTGCTTTCTCTGAGCTTTTTGGCACCGCATTTCCTTTTTGCGGCCCATCTCTGATGAATTAGCTTGTGTTGCACTTACTGTTTGTAAGTTTTGTTGTTACAGATTGGGCCAAATGCTTAACATTTATTATTATTATTACTATTACTATCATCACCATATTATCTTGCAATAGATAAAAGCTGCCTGCATGTAAAAACAATACATGTAAAAAAAATACAAATAAAAACTGACCAGCCCACATTTAAAAAAATGGCCTGGCCCTTCTGGCATTTGCCAGAATTGCCAGATTGCCAGTCAACCTCATCCCTAACCCGACCATCATTGGGTGATAAGCAAATCGTACTAAATTGTGCGAATTAGATCGTACGAATTCATACGAATAAGCCACTAAATAAAAAAGTTACGAATTACGAATTACGAACGTGAGATTGTGTTGAATTAGGTGCTCTCCATAAACTTAAAACATGTATAAACTTACTGGATAAAATGCATACACATGACATTACAGTTTTTACAAATTTATATTCGTGTAGTATATCACTGTCTGTCATTATAATGAACAGCCAAAATCCAAAAGAATGAATATTTATTAAAAAAAAAAGTCACTTACAAGGCTTCACTTCAGATACAATACTGATATACTGCAGGTGACATTCACATTCAAGTGTGCACACTTGTATTCAAAAACTGCAAGCCACCTTGTCACAATATCTTAAAAAAACACTGTGCCCCTGAGTCAAAACCATTTGTCAAGCATTTAGAAAATCACAAATGGATGCTTATATCCAGCCTGACACCCATATGCAGGCAACAGACAGCATGCATGCTTTTGGAACAAAGCTAAAAATCTTGAACACGTGCTCACTAAAATACTTCCAGCTCATCTGGCTGAAAGCCAATACGATTCCATGCTGGAGACAGTCAAATCCAAACATGTCAAAATCCCATATTAGTGCTAGGCTAGCGTACTAGTGAGGACACACTGGCTGGATCTAAACTGTATATGTGAGTGGATTTGAAAAGATGAATGACTAGAGCCGCAGAGGTTTTGCTGACTAGGCCCAAAGCCTCTCTAATGGAACATAATGCACCGCACTGTCACACTGCATCACATCTCAGCAGATGGGATAACTGTCGTCCTACTTTGCCCCATCCTTTTCACCTGAATTGCTCTTTTCCATAAACCGTTTGAACTTAACGGAGTATTTAAGTTAGTCGGACCAATTTTCAGGAGTCTGCTTAATGAGGATGAATGCTCACTGATTGACTTGTAAAAATGAGTTTTGAATTGTGCAAACATCTATCCAAATGTTTAATAAGAGCGAAATTGAATTGACCTTTCATATTGGTTTTCTCGCACCCAGAGATACTTCTGAATCCTTGAGCCACCGGACTGCATCAAGATGATGAAAAAAGCCAAGGTTTTAGATCCAACTGCTGCCGGGCAAGGCGGTAAGAATAATATAATTGTGCTCTCTCCCTTATGGCAGGCTGACACCGGCAACAAACCTTATCCAACAGCTCTATTACTGAATTACCGAAACAACAAATCCAGCCATGTTCTCCATGAAGACCTGCTAGTACAAAAACACGATGGTGGCAGCGGAGGGAAGGGGTTGTTTTGTAATTCTTTCTTTCTTTTTTTTCCCTCCTTAATGGTCACTTTTCCCAGAGGATGCAATTTAGCTAATCAGTTTTCATTGTGTTCATAATGATGAGAGTATGGCAATGGAATTCGACACACTTCATAGGACATGAGTCTCATTTGGAGAAGTTATCCCACAGTAAGCGTCGGCGTTAAAATGCAACGGCGGACTTTCTAGATAAAATCTAATGACCTCCTCTCCACAGCAAAGTGAATAATGTATCTGTCCCTGAGGAGTTAGATAGCGAGATAAAAGTGAGAGCTGAATCCAACGTAGCCACACAAATTTATTTAAACTCGCGAATGATCAAACAGCTGGTTAAAGTCGTAGGTTGTGGTTTTGGAAACTGGCCGGCTGTGTACAAGATGCAAATGAAGAGGAGGCTGTGAATGTGGCTTATGCAATCAGAGGCTTCATCAATGCCTTGTGTGCCCTTCATCTGGAAGCTCGCTAAACCACCCAGCGAGAATTTGCTGTCATTCAGCTTGGGTTTCTTTCAATCGTGTAACCATGGATGCGAGGAAAAACCATCAACTGACCCAAATGTGAAGTGCCTGTGCTGTGAAGGACAGTAAATAGAGCCAGAAAAGAGGAGAAGGAGGAGGAATGGACCAAGCTGGAATCAAACCTTGATTTATTTCAGGAAAAAACACCCTCTTAACAATTCATTTCTTTATTTTTTGTTTCATTTACTTTATATTAATTTATTTGCTTTGAGGTGGGGATTTATTTTACTTCATTTATCACATTTACCTCTTTTGTTATGTTATTTATGAACCCCTCCTTCTTTATGATCATGGGTGATGATATACTAATTATAGGACATTAAAAAATGTCCTTATTTATAAAGTTTGTCCCATTTATGCCTGTTTCACACTGCATACATTATATCTAAAAAAAGGGCTTTAAAATAATATATACAGTCAAATCAAAAATATTAGCCCTCCTTTAAACTCTTTTTAAAAATATTTTGATGCTTTTAAAGTGCTGTATTTAAGTTTTTGACTCTTCTAAAGCATAAAAATACCATAATATAGTGGCAGATATTTAGGAAACATGCCAAGTGAACATTCTTGTTTATCTGAAAAACAGTGCTTAAGTCAGATATCAGATAAAGTCAGTCTTTGTTTTGATTCTTTTAACCCGCCCACTGCCACTAAACCGCCAACTATATTTCAGCCCCACAGGTTGCCTTGTTGGAAAACCGTGTATTTCATTAATTTAGTCAAGAAGGCTCTCAAAGTATTCGTCCATGACTGAAATGCGACCTCCGGTGGACAGTAGCAGATTCCAAAATAAGACGCAGAATCAGTGTTCCACATGAGGTCATATCAATTAGCAAATAATATAAATACAAACATATACATTAAGTTACAATGTAACCCAGTGTCCTAACAACACGCTACATGACAAGATTTGCAGTAATAAGCAGTTTGGCTGTTTGCACCAAACAAAACACGACAGATATTTAAATACAGCCATTCAGAAGCACAGAATAGTGTACTCACTGCACTCTAATGAAATGGTAAGGTTTACAATCTAATTGAGACATATTAAGCTTTTTTAACATTTTTAAAAACTCATTTTAATATGGAAAATATTTTCCTTCAATTGAGTGCCATTGCTTTTGAATGCAATTGTGAAGTATAGCGTCATGCAACGTGGCTTCCGGGTCCAAGCGATATATCAAACTTTATGGGGCGACTCAACGAATGGCTATAATAAATGTTTACAAAGCGCTGAAATACTTTTGAAAATCAGGATCGAAATATATATATATATATATATATATATATATATATATATATATATATATATATATATATCCATTCCTATCCAATGACCAGAAAGTGATTAACTGTTTATAAATTGTTAATATATTGGTGTCTGTGATGCAGCGAGACCAGAGACTGTTATGTACACCATGATTTTATATAAAATTCACTTTAATGTGTGATATGACTAAAAGTGGCCATAAATTAATATTTTCTCAATTCAAATAAGTAGCAGCATGGACCTGGAAACAATATTCCATATGTCACGACTTAACAAGGGGATTGAGCATGATTTAAATGAGCCTTAAATCAGCCTTTAGGCTCCACAGTCAGGGACACTGCCTTTGGTGTCATCAATCTGGCAACCTGCTCTTGCTTGTGTTTTGATCCAGGAATGCAATACCTAGTTCAAACACTGTGTGTGTATATATATACATATACACATATATATACACACACATACATACAGAGGGGCTTATAATTCAGGTTATCCAATAATATAATTAGAAACATATAATATAGAATAATACAAAACTTCTACAGCAACTAGTTAAACACAGCAGTCATATTAATAGCCCTAAATGCTACTGAATGCTAACCAACAAAGCATTTTAGGTTAGCTGTCTAGCCTATAATCTTTGACCACTAAGAACAAGAATCACTTTAATGCTAGAGCATAGAAGCACAAGGCACACAAAATGCAATGTATTTTTCTACCAGCATCAGCAGCAAGTACGCTTGGTGCTACAACAGAAAAACATAAACTATCTATCATGCTTACGACCTTAATAAAATATTAAACTTACCATCGATTCCTATTTTCTCTGCAATTTCTTGCCACAGAGCTTCTCTTTTTTGTCAATGTTTTGTAGTCCTTCTGTAGACTTTTTGTTCTCAGACACCAGTGTCAACAAACACTCGACATCCATTGTTTTCCAGAACGCTTTTATTCGACATCCACACTAGTTTTCAAAAGAGATTTCTGAGCCACCAGTTTTCTAGTTCTACTCTTTTAGGAAACAGAAACGGCTCCATGCACATGATCTAAAGCTCAAATCTAATCAGATGGTTCATTTTACCTTGCGATGTAGGGATAAACATGGAACATTGGTAGTAAAAAAAACTGCAGTTGTTGGATTGCAGATTCAAATCAGCTAAAGGTAAAGACTAAAGTACAGAAAACCAGGCCTGTAGCCAAGGGGGGTTTGGGTGGTTTAAAAGACACCTTACTAACAAGGATCCAGAATTTGAACCATGAATTGGTTAATTTGTCCTACTTTGACTGCTATGCCAACATTAATAGTAAAAATAATCCATTGACAAAGGCTTTAAGACCAAGCAGAATCTTCTGTTGGATATTGGCCTAATTTTGATGTCGGATCGATAATGTTAACATTAAAAATAGCATTTATCAGCCGATATCGATGTGGCTGCTGATAAATCGTACATAGTTATAGATGACGAGAAAGCTAAGGTCAAAACAGGTGAGATTTGTGAAGACACGGCAGAATTTAACCATGATTATCATCTGCTTCTCTTTTTAAGGCCTGTGACATTGAAGATTTAAAGCACGTATAGTGCATAAAGAAGTTTAAAAAACGTTTAATTGTATTGAATAATAAATTTTTGTAAATAGTAAAAATGTTTAACGCTTGAAACTTATTCTTTAAAAAAAAAAAAAATATATATATATATATATATATATATATATATATATATATATATATATATATATATATATATATATATATATATATATATATATATAAAATATGTGAAGCACCAAAATTAATTTGAATACTAATTTGGCTATTGTTGTGAATTTTTCACATTTTTAAGGGAGGCAAGAAAAATCTTGAAGCTCTAAATTATTTTTATTATTATTATTATTATTATTATTTGGCCGCATTTTTTTATTTAAAACTTGAACAATTTCCAGATGATGTAATATAGTTGCATTCTAAAAATAAGCTTAGATATATATAGAATATTATTATATATAGGAAATATTTTTGGTATCAAAAAGTGTGGTTATGATGACCATCCGACAAACTATTCCAACCTAAAATTGTGCCTAAAATGTCACTAAAATGCAGTAGTTAAATCTCATAATTAAATAGAAAATGAGGCGTATAACTGCAAAAAAGGGTCCACTTTTTGAAAAAAAAAAAAAAAAAAAAAAGAACCACCTCTTTCACCAGGCTGGCTACAGGCCTGATAAAGATGCTCCTAAAACCTTTTTTTTTTTCATTCACACAGATCCACAATGCTGTATGAAAGGAATAGTTCACCAAAAATGATTATTATGTCATCTTTTACTCACCCTTTAATTGTTTTAAACCCATACAAGTTATTTCTTCTGTTGAACACAAAATAAGGTATTTTGATAAAAGCTGAAAATATGTAGCCATTGTCTTCAACAGTCAATGGCTACAGGTTTTCAGCTTTCTTCAAAATATCTTATGAATTATCTTTTGTGTTCAACACAGGAAAAACTCGTTGAGGTTTGGAACCACTTGAGAATGAGTAAATAGTTTTTTTTTTTTTTTTTTTGGGTGAACTATCCCATTAAGTATGCCAGGCCCAGTTAATGATGTCATTTTTAATGACACACTATGTCCCTGTACACATAAACAGATAGAACGTATAATATGAATGTGAATATCACCACAGTTTTGCACAGAGATGAATAGCAATATTGTTTTTTGAAAACGTGTACTTACAGTGCATTTGCATGACACTGTTTTCAATCAAAAATGGGAAAAGTCCAAGGTTTTGTAAACAATACTATTATCACCTCCATGAAAACGACTAAAACACATATTTGTGAGAAAGTTCACATGAGTATTAAGTGTTTATTGTGAGTTTATAGGCAAGGCAGAGTACTTGACAACCAAAACAAGAATGATAGATGACAGGACTGTGTTTGTGTGGAGTGGAATGTGTACTGATGTGTTCATGTCATTTACAATAAAAAAAAAAAATAATAATAATATATATATATATATATATATATATATATATATATATATATATATATATATATATTTTTTTTTTTTTTTTTAATATATAAAATGTAGAAATGAAAAGTGTGTCAAACGGTACAATAAAAAGTGTTAAAGTGTAAAACGTACAATACACTTGACGACGTTGTACTTGTGACTTGTAATCTCACAAATATAACACAATAATAATAAACTTATATTTTATATAGCAACCATTATAAGCTATCTTTACAGATTTAACAAATTTAAGTGGGTTGGACATAAAAAACTCAAGTTCTCCCAATGAAATCTCAAGTATTGTGTTGTTTCAACTGATTTTAAATAAGTAGTTTGACCAGTTTTAAGATTACATGAATGGCTCATTCTGATTACGTATCTCTATATACATTTCTAGAGAATGTGTCCCAGAAGCTATGTTTTTTTTCTTCAGTTTTTGTTTTCGCAACTCCACCAGAACCAATGCTTTTTCAGATGTCAAATTTCTCTCGCCAGTGACATTCACGCCTGCTTTTCTCACATAAATCCACCAGAGGCTGCTGTTGACTGACTGACTGACTGACTGACTGACTCACTGATAACCCCACCTAACCCCTTCTCTAAACCCAACCAATAGTGTGTTTTTTTTTAAAAGCACCGATTGACCCACCCACCCCCATCCTTAAACCCAACTGATAGGGTTTTTAAAAGCACCGATTGGACAAACTGTTAAAAAGCGGCAGAAAAGTCGTCCATATTCAGGTAAGCGGTCCGCTGTTAAATGCAAAAAGGAACGATGTTATACAACTTCGCAGCTTTCGTTTTAATGATGAAATGCAACAATACGGTCCTCTGACTAAAATTCAGGATCTGCATAAAGGTATACAGGGCTATGTTTTCAGAATGAGCCTGTTGATGAAAACTAAACAAAATCAAAGTCAAAAGTAACAAAAATATTTGAAATCACATTATTAAAAATAAAAATAAATTAAATAAAAAAAAAAACTACCCTAAAAAAGTCAAAAGTCATTTTCAAGTGACGATTTCAAAACACTCTGGATTGTCCAATCCGGATATCAAAGGGCAGAAAATTCCACAATTAAGGGTGCCATAAATTTTATCCACGTTGAGAACAGTTAAAAGACCAGCACCAAATAAGCGTAAAGCACATGCTCGAGTAAAAAATGCATAAATGTAAACACTCCATACTGAAGTAACATCGCCAACTACTGCCTGGCATGCAAATGTTTAACTTTTAGTTCAAATTTAATAAATGCATGTCATGTTTAACAATCAGGGTGTGAGTTAGTTCGTGTAAGTATGCTGCCTCAAAAATGCAATTTTAAAACAGAAGTGGTCAATTATATTTTCACAATTTAATCAGATGGGTTAAAAGCTTTGTGCAGAAACCAACAGCTTGAGCTAGACAGCAGTGTGAGAACTGTATCAGAAAAAAAAGACGCAGAAAAAGCTGCTGCTAATGTATGCGGTGTGAAACACGTCTCATTTCCCTCCCAGTTTGTCTGCTTTTTCTTTAGTCTTGTCTATTGTAATCTCACATTCAACCCCTTGGTGGATTGAATAATTATGTTTTATTGGTTTAACCTCCCCGTCTTCTCCCCTGTCTTGTGTTTCTGTGAGTGAATCTGTGTTCGTCCATAGGCCTGTCAAAGGAAACAAAAATGTCAAGATTCACAATTTGTGTTCTCCTTCTTTGTTTCCCCTTCCTTCGTTGCTGTTGTACTGTAATGTTGTGTCTATACTGTACCAGGACTGGAAATTCTGCCTATCAAGAGACGAGGTAAGGTAACTGAAAGACAGCAACCTGAACATGCATGCACTTCATTGATAATCAGTGTATTTAATATATCGTATCATATCATATATCAAACCTCAAGCACAGTGTCAAGTGTCAGTGTACTTTGTTACATCATGTAATATATCATATCGTATCATATCATATCATATCATATCATATCATATCATATCATATCATATCATATCATATCACTCACACCCAGACAGTGTGTCATGATATCCAGTCGATCATGCAAAAACAATGCACATTACTGTGTCATTTCTATTGTGCACTCAAGTGTTCAGATTGCTGTCACTTAAAGACACCATGAAATGGAATTGTCTATATTGATGTCTTGAAGGACTTGTTTATTATCTTAAAGTAACAAATATTCTTTGTTGCCAACAGAATGCTGCCGTAATGTTGGTATATTAAAAAATGCATTATTTAGTGACCAAAAGTGACCCATTTTGCATATTAACTGCCAGTAGGCTTTGTTTATGTGTACATTTTTCTCCATTAACTTTATTTGATTATAACCAATAGGAAAAGTGTTGGTCAGGGAAAGCAGTCCTTTTGTAAATGCTGTAATTTTGTACAATTAATAATGACAATATTAATGACCAAGTGTTTGTTTTTGTTTATCTTTTCACAATTGTTGAAAGTGTTACTGAAAAGCATACAATAATCTGTAATATAATCTGTACAAAAAAACTAAAAATCTATCTATCTATCTATCTATCTATCTATCTATCTATCTATCTATCTATCTATCTATCTATCTATCTATCTATCTATCTATCTATCTATCTATCTATTTATCATTTTGAACATATACAAATATTTTATTTGTGTATATATGAGCAATACCACACGAGTAGCAGTGCGATGTGGCTGTATATCGGCACTGGTGGAAGGCATGCATTGGCTCAAGGCTGCAGGCTGAGTGCCTTAAGGGGGTTGCGTATTGGATTTATATATATATATTTTTTTTTTCTTTTTTTTTGATAAATATTGCAATATGAAGTAGTATACAGTATTTTATACAGTATATATATATATTTTTTTCTTTGATAAATATTGCAATATGAAGTAGTATACAGTATTTTATACAGTATATATATATATATATATATATATATATATATATATATTTTTTTTTTTTTCTTTTTTTTGATAAATATTGCAATATGAAGTAGTATACAGTATTTTATACAGTATATATATATTTTTTTCTTTGATAAATATTGCAATATGAAGTAGTATACAGTATTTTATACAGTATATATATATATATATATATATATATATATATATATATATTTTTTTTTTTTCTTTTTTTTGATAAATATTGCAATATGAAGTAGTATACAGTATTTTATACAGTATATATATATATATATATATATATATATATATATATATATATATATATATATATATATATATATATATATATATATATATATATATATATAATCAAATATTTGTATGAGTGCAAGTTATAAATATTAAACCATATAAAAATATAAGTAATTTCTTTGACTTTCAAATTCTAGAACTTTTTTAATGGTTTATTGGTAGTTAACATTATTTGATATGATCTACTTTTGAGCCCAAAAAAACATTCCAACCAAACTTCGAATACATCATAATTTGTACATGACTTTGTCAAATGTTTTTCAATGCACGCACAGCACAATCATGCAGATGTTTATTCTGCCTAGAATACGTCACTGTGCACCTGCTGTGTTGTTGCTTCTCTCGATGTTCTGACATTATATCCTTAAATATGGGTTTCTCTCAGGCATCAAACGGAGATCTAAGGTTCCTGGTGTTATGATTACACAGTATGTTGAGGAACTTCCTGAAGGGATGACAACTCCCGACTTCACACGCAAACCCATCGCTTTAACCATTCAAGAAGGTAAGCACATTAAAAGAGTAGAATCCACAAAAGTGAACGCAAATATGATTAGAGGTGACAGTTGAGAGCTAAACGATCCTGAATGTGAAATTAACAAGCTGCAAGCACGTACGGAGGATTACCACACAGATTTACTGCCCTAAATGTCTAAGCTGTGCAGCTACACAGACTTAACTTAACGCAGTAGATGAGTGATTTCTCAAGTTCGTTGCTCGTCCTCCGGCTTAAACATATGACCCTGGCTATATATGCACAGAGGGAAGGGAATCAAATAGCATATATCCAATTTCACGCAAGTTTGAAATGCACAGAGCAAGACCACAAATGTGTAATACTTGTTTCGTTTATGTTTATAATAACATCTGGCATTTCAGTATATCTGTTATTATTTATTTATTTTTCCTCTGTACTTTGCTAATGTCTGCTGCAATACAACCAAGATATTCCCAGAATAAACTGACTTATATGTCAAGTAGGGCTGAACAATATATTGTTTGAGTATGATATGGCAATGTGTGTATTTGCAATGGTCACATCGCAGGATTTATTAAATATTTAAACACAAATATATTATTATTTTTTAATTCTTTATTCAATGATGACCTTGCTGTTTTACATTTGATTGTTAATTTCTGTATTTGAATACTGCTATACTTATTTATTTTTTGCTTGTGATTTATTATGATTTATGCAGATGTGCTGCATAGAAAAAGACTTGATCATCACAGCTGACCTAAATTAATGAAATCTTTTCAAATAGAGCAACTCAAATCATCTGCCGAAGTTGTATTTACATCGCAATTATATATTGCTGCAAAATAAAAAAATTGCAATATCAGATTTTTCCAATATCGTGCAGCTCTAATGTCAACTATTTCATTCTTTAAACTACAAGAAATAAAGAATATAGATTTACTAGTCATCAAAACTATGAAATAATGCTAGTTCTGTCCACTCTGGACTTTCATTCAGGCAACTAGGATGTGCAGATTTATTGTAATGCTATGCATCCAAGAAATAGGGTGTAAGAAATCCACACTAATTTACAGAGCCACTGGGGATGTGGTAGCGGTTAAAAGAAGGTGTGAGTAAAAAAAAAATGGGTGCAAAAATTTTAAGTTTGCATTTCCCTAAGAAACTTTGCGTTCGCTTGCAAAGATGTTTTGTTTGCTCACTAAACTTTTGGTTTCCCTCACAAAACTTTTGCATTCCCTCATAAAACTTTTGTGTTATTTTGCATTATACAGTAAGCTCTGAGTCATGATTTAATGCATAAAAAGGTGTTTTTAATAGGATATGACTTTATTTATGCATTAGAAAACTCTATAAAACACTCCATAGTAAACATAGATCTCAACCACTGCAAGACAAAGTGAACAGGACAAAATAGCAGCAATTTCAATAAACAGATTTCGTGAGGGAATGCAAACATCTTAGAGAGGCAAGGCAAAAGTTTGTCAAAAACACAAATAAGCAATATTTCCTGGAAAAGCAAAATGTTAGCAAGAGATCCCAAAACATTAACCTATTTTTTTCTTCTTTACACCCAGTTTTCCCCTTTAGGGGCTCTGTCCTAACTTATTTTTATCCACAAAAATATTTGTATATCTAAAAAATAAACAATTTGTTCATAAAAGACAGATATTAAATTCAGGTACAGAATTTCACTTGAGCACATTCTCTTGTGAGTGTTCACAGAGCTGCTGTAAAAACAAACGTAGAATTACTGTGAACCCTAAAATGACCATCCTTAAACACATTTAACAAAAAATAACCAAAGAAGAACAATGTTGTCGAGGCACAAGAGCTTGTTGGTTTTATATAGACTTATTACAAATCATTACATTTTTTTCTGAACCTTGTGCAGTTTGGTTTGTTCTAGTTTTGCTATAGGTCTAAATGAAAAAGAAATCATGCCATCAGTCTGAAATCATTTCAACCTCTCAGCCTTGTTGAAAATAAATTTTGTAGCAGTTCAGCTGAGGTGAGAATCTGACCCAATGGACCAACGAACCAGGCGGTCTCATAATTCATAACGGTAAATGTGTTGCATAAAAAGCAGCGGTGTCTCATTCTGTAAGCGAGCACATTAGTTATCGCAAGTGAAAACCAAGGAGCGCCTATTAATCTTAAAATGTTATGTTATTGCTCTTATTCATTGTCAAAATCCTGTTCCAGAAAAGCCTTGATTATCTGTATTACAATATTATTAACCAATAACAGGACAACTGTGACTTTCATAAACAAAGTTTGGTGCAGTTTATGTGCATAAAAGTGGTAAAAGTGAACCAATCCATAAGGAAAATGCTACTTTCCTAAAATTATTTTTTAGAACTAAGCTACAGGTCTAACATTGCCCTTATAAAAAAATAAATCTACTCACATTTGAAAGCCTTTATATTTTAAACTAATAAAGAGTGCATGCATATATCTCAAGACTAACAATTTCCAATTTCATACAACAGGAAAGTTGGCCATTTTTAAAGCGAAAGTGACTGGAAGCCCAACACCTACAGTAACCTGGCGTAGAGCTAAAGGAGAAATGAATGATCTGCAAAGGTTTCAGAGCAAATTTGACCCTACAACCAATGAACACACTTTGGAGGTAAGCACAGGCTTAAATTAAACTACTACTGAACAATTAGGATTAAGTGTGTAATGGTGTGCAACTTTAAAAAATACCCCCTCAAATCCCAGATTAATGGGAAGAGACAGTAAGTAAGACATCCGTAGGCTGATTCCCTAAGGGAGAATAGAGTCTGTAGCTATATTGCCAAAGTATTTGTTTCTAGTTGTTTGCAATATTGCCAAATATATATATGATATTGATAGTTTAGTAGATTTTTGAATAACAATGATATATTGGTGTATTTGTGATTGACTGGATTAGGCCTGCCATCAGAAATAAATATTAAACAGCAAGTCCATATATTAATCAAGGATTTACTGAATCATTCACTCAAATAATGCATTTAAAATGACTGGGCAAGAGAAGGTTTTATGAGAGAATCATTAAGTTAATGAAACATACATATGTGAAAAATGCTTATTATGCTTAATTAAGTTAAATTGATGAAGTCAATATACACTCACTGGCCACTTTATAAGGTACACCTGTCCAAATGCTCTTTAACACAATTTTTTAATCAGCCAATCACATGGCAGCAACTCAATCCATTTAGGCATGTAGACATGGTCAAGACGATCTGCTGCAGTTCAAACCGAGCATCAGAATGGGGAAGAAAGGGGATTTAAGAGACTTTGAATGTGGAATGGTTGTTGGTGCCAGATGGGCTGGTCTGAGTATTTCAGAAACTGCTAATCTACTGGGATTGTCATGCACAACCATCTCTAGGGTTTACAGAGAATGGTCCAAAAAAGAGAAAACATGCAGTCAGTGGCAGTTCTGTGTGCACAAATTCCTTTTTAATGCCAGAGAAGAAAGGCCAGACTGGTTCGAGCTGATAGAAATGCGACACTATCTCAAATAACCACTCGTTACAAGGTATACAGAAGATCATCTCTGAAAGCACAACACGTCCAACCTTTAGGCGGATGTGCTACAGCAGCAGAAGACCACAATGGGTACCATTTCTCAGAGCTAAAAACAGGAAACTGAGGCTATAATTCACACAGGCTCACCAAAATTGCACAATACAAGAGTGAAAAAACATTGCCTGGTCTAACGAGTTTTGATTTCTGCTGCCACAGATGGTAGAGTCAGAATTTGGTGTCAACAACATAAAAGCAAGGATCCATCCTGCCTTGTAGCAACGGTTCAGGCTGGTAGTGATGGTGTAATGGTGTGGGGGATATTTTCTTGGCACACTTTGGGCTCATTAGTACCAATTGAGGATCGTGTCAACGATCAGCCTACCTGGGTATTGTTGCTGACCATGTTCTTTCCTTTATGACCACAACGTACCCATCTTCTGATGGCTACTTCCAGCAAGATAACACGTCGTAAAGCACAAATCATCTCAGACTGGTTTTTAGACATGACAATAAGTGTACTGTACTCCAATGGCCTCCACACACAGTCACTAGATTTAAATCGAAAAGAGCACCTTTGGGATGTGGTGGAACAGGAGATTTGCATCATGGATGTGCAGCCGACAAATCTGCAGCAACTGCGTAATGCTATCATGTCAATATGAACCAAAATCTCTGAGGAATATTTCCAGTACCTTGTTGAATATCTGCCACAATGGTTTAGGGTATTTATTTAGGCATAAGAGGGTCCAACCTGGTACTAGTAATTGCACCTAATAAAGTGACCGGTGAGTGTATTTATGATCATGCATATCATGATATTTAGAAGAAAAGCACTTCTGCTATTAATTAAAATTCATATATTAAATACATCATAGCTTTTAAACATAAAAATACCATTAGGAATATGTTGTTTACATAATTCTAATAGTGCTTATCAATCATTGAATATTAAAACAACATTGTTAAACCAACAATTAAAATCTTTTCATAGATGATGAATATTACAGACCCATAGATTTACCCAACTCAGCAACACTGTCTCAGCCAATGGAACAGCTTTGGGACGTGGCTTATTTTTTTGTTGACCAATGACAGATGGTGGTCAAGAAACAGTCAATATTATTTTTACAGTTCTCTTTGCCAGATCACACATTACACACTTTCCCTATGTTCTTGTTAAGTCATGACATATGGTGTTTCTGGGTCCAAGCTGCTACTCATTTAAATTTTTAGTCATATCACACAATAAGTGAAGCTTCATAAACTAATTTCGAGAGGAGCACGTGATATGATTGAGCACTACTGCCCGCTCATCTGTAAGCAGTAATAATCCAATCAGAGTGATCCTAGTTTACTATAAATGGATCATTTTCTCCCTACTGCTCTATCTACGTTTTGGAAGAATCCCCCCTTTCATCCTATCTCCTTTCTTTCCTCCCCTTTTTCTAAAGGGGGAGCTCACGAGACCTACCTGATCTCGGATCTCCTGATATGCTTATCAACTGGGCGGAAGCCCTGGGCTTGAAAATCTCCGAGCTCAGGGTTCTCTCCCGGGAAAGCATGCCAACCCTGCTATAAATGCTAAGCATATCGAAGTGGGAACTCTTGAAAGCGAATTTTATATAAAATCATGGTGTACACAACAGTCACCGGACTTCCCACATCACAAATACCAATATTTTAACAATTTCTAAAAAAAAACTAATCACTTTCTGACTACCGAATATTTGGCATCAATATACAGTCTCCATTGTGATCATTTGAAAGTATTACTGTGCTTTGTAAATGTGTATTATTACCATTTGTTGAGTCTCCTCATACACTGTGATATAGTGCTTGGAACCGGAAGCTTCGCATGACACTTAACAAGCGGATAGACCATTTTAATGTGGTGATGTCATTGACCTTCGAATATCTCCTGCTTGTTGTCAACCTATTTCATAGCTCAATCATTCAATTCAATCATATCTTAATGTTAAACAGGTCTCATAACATTATCAATATGTGGACCTTTTTGGATTCTTGAAAGCTATGGTAATAAAAAATTTAAAGCAGGAAATATATTGGAACCATCGTTATTGTCCCTCAAAATGGTCTATACATGCAATCAAATGTCATTTAATTGTTATAAAATCCATCAACCAACCAATTTCACTTATCATTTACATTTACAGATACCTAAAGTCCGCAGTGATGACGCTGATACTTACAAATGCTATGCATCAAATGAATATGGGAAAGCTGTTTGTACTGTTGTCCTTAATATCATCGAAGGTAGGATACACACAGAGCAATCAGATATATAGCAATATATACAAATTACATACATGACATATTTTGATCATATATATATAAAGCTGTCATAATGTATATGCAACAGGAAAACATGTTTGCAGTTCTCTCTCTTTCTCTCTCTGTATATTTATATATATATATATATATATATATATATATATATATATATATATATATATATATATATATATATATATATATATATATATATATATATATATATATATATATATATACATACATATACACACACACATATTTATATTGGGGTTAATGACGAAACAAATAGTAACACTTGCCAATTTACTGTTGCAGGTTTTGAAGCTAAATTTGACCAGCCTGGTAGCCAATCTTCATTGCTAATTCATAAGCTATTTTGATATATGTATTATATGGCCATATTTGAAAATATATGTACATACAGTATTTGTAATTCCAAAGCCAATTCCAGCCATTTTTGCAGTATTTTTTATTAGATATTGCATATACCCTCACTGGCCACTTTATTAGGTACACCTGACAACTGCATGTTCATGCAAATTTCTAATCAGCCAATCACCTGACAGCAACTTAAGGCATTTAGGCATGTATACATGGTCAAGACGATCTGCTGCAGTTCAAACCAAGCATCAGAATGGGGAAGAAAGGTGATTTAAGATACTTTAAACGTGACATGGTTGTTGGTACCAGACTGGCTGTTCTGAATATTTCAGAAACTGCTGATCTACTGGGATTGTCATGCACAACCATCTATAGGGTTTAAAGAATGGTCCGAAAAAGAAAAAATATCCAGTTCTGTGGGCAGAGATGCCTTGTTGATTCCAGAGGTCAAAGGAGAATGGCCAGACAAACTGGTTTAAGCTGATAGAAAAGCAACTCAAATAAAAACTTGTTACAACTGAGGTATGCAGAAAAGCATCTCCGAAAGGACAACACGTCCAACCTTGAGGCGGATGGGCTACAGCAGCAGAAGACTACACCGGATGTCACTTCTGTCAGCTAAGAACAAGAAACTGAGACTACAATTTGCACAGGCTCACCAAAATTGAACAACAGAAAATTGAAAAAACGTTTCCTGGTCTGATGATTCAGAATTTGGCGTCAACAACATCAAAGGATGGATCCATCCTGCCTTCTATCAACGATTCAGGCTGGTGGTCTAAAGGTGTTGTGATATTTTCTTGGCACACTTTGGGCCCATTAGTACCAATTGAGCATTGTGTTAACGCCATAGCCTATACCTGAGTATTGTTGCTGACTATTTCCATCTCTTTATAACCACAGTCTACCCATCTTCTGATGGCTACTTCCAGCAGCATAATGCACCAAGTCATAAAGTGTGAATCATCTTAGACTGGTTTTTTAAACATGACAATGAGTTCACTGTACTCAAATGGCCTCCACAGTCACCAGGTCTCAATCCAATTGAGCATGTTTGGCATGTGGTGAAATGGGAGATTCGCATCATGGATGTGCAGCTGACAAATCTGCAGCAACTAGATATCAACATGGACCAAAATTTCGGAGAAATATTTCCGCTACCTTGTTGAATCTATGCCACAAAGGATTAAGGCAGTTTTAAAGGCAAAGGGGGGTTCAACCTGGTACTAGTAAGTTGTACCTAATAAAGTGGCTTATGAGTGTATGACATGTTTTATATATGTGAAATCCAAATATAAGCTTGTTTGCAATGTAATTTGCATATATTTATCAGATTCTTATATGGACAAACCTCTGAATGTACTCAACAGATTTAAGTCTTTTTGTATTCTGTCACTAATATGTAGAGCTAGCATTTCAGAAAACAGCTGCAAACACAATATCTGATTTTGTTCTCTCCAGTTGGATTCAAAAAGGACAAAGAAATGCAAAAAGCTGAAGGAGGTAAGCTAATTTTGTTTGCTGATTTTCTAAAGCGCACAACTGTGGTTTATTATGTGGAAAAATAGGAATTAATGGGACACTTGTGATTTTGAGTGTGGCAAACATCAGCAATAATTTCCTTCTGTTTGTTGATTGCATTGTGAAGCTCCAGCTGGTGACCCAACAGAGTTTAGAAAGAGGCTCAGACAAGGGTGAGACGTTTTGTTTCCATTGCATTACGCATTAATGTCATATCATCAGCCGTGCAGTTTCACATTAGGCTTTATTCATACGTGTGATTCTTGCCACAGTTACAGTAATTAGTCAGATGATAACATCAGTCACGCTAACCCAGTTAAGTGCTAACATTTGGCCTGATGCTCATATTTGTCATCACAATCTCCTTAAAGTGCTGGCAAAAAAGTTGAGGAGAAAAAGGAAGGTGACATTGACGAATCGGTATGGGAATTGCTACTGAGCGCTGAGAAGAAAGACTACGAGCGCATTTGTGCAGAGTACCACATCACTGATTTCCGTCACATGCTGAAGAAACTGGTGGAGATGAAGAAGGAGAGAGAAGAGGAGCAGGCGCAGGTAAAGAGAGAGCTGCCAGATTGACAGAAGCTTCCTCAAACAACCGCATTTTCATGACTGAACGCACAACTCTGGAAACAAACTGATTGGTTCTGTTTGTTTAGTTCATCCAACATCTCAGTAATCTCAAGCCTATTGAAGTCAAGTCTGAAGATGCTGCAACCTTTGAACTGGAAATGGAGCTGAAAGACCCCAACAGTCGCATTTTTCTGTACAAGGTGAGACATTAACTCAGCGCCATTGAGATTAATATCTAAATACTGTAAAGAGAAGGTCATTTGGTTTTATGTGAATTGTAAAATAAAATAATAATGACATTCTTATAATTCCTCTGAAGACATACTCTCTATAAAAAAGTCAGTTAAATAACATTTTCCCTTATTTACTCTATTGAATTGCATTAAGAGACCTTGCTTTATGCTCCATCAACAAGTGTGAGCAATTGAATATGCAGTCCTATATATATATATATATATATATATATATATATATATATATATATATATATATATATATATATATATATATATATATATATATCAAGCATTATCAAGCATCAAGTCACATCTGATCTTACTATTTTGTCCAGGATGGTGTGATGATTCCATTCAGCAAAGAAGCTGAAGGAGAAATGAAGCACTGTCTAAAACAGGTTGGCAAGAAGTATGTCTTCACCGTTAAAAATCTCAAAGCAGAAGATGCCGGAATCTATCAAGTTGACGTTGAGGGTGTCAACATCTTCTCAACTGATTTCAAGAGTAGGTTTTCACAACACATTTGTTTATCACTATTAAACGTCCTGCTGAAAAGACTAACGCGACTCCAAAAATACCTGTCTATTCAGCTATGGTTTTGGTCTAGCTGGTTAACCAGTATAATAACACATCTACTCAGGATGTGTGCTGTGAGCTGTGATGCGTCAAAAACTAAATCAATCCCAGCAGAATCAATAAAACTGTCTACAATATAAGGATCTGTCTGGTCGCATGTCTGACATCAATGTCACCGTGTGATGTTTCTGGCCTGCTAGTACAAGTCTAACAATGTTGAAGCAACTCTAAATGTATAATAATATTTATAACAATTATTTTTAATAATAATGTATTTCTGTTGAAAATAAAGCAAATCAAGGTTTTTTCATGAACAAAAACTGAAACTATGACTAAAACTAGTCATGTTTACCTCTATATTATCTTATACAACTATCTTTAACACACATATTTCTGCTGAAAATAAACCAAATCAAGCTAGTGAAAGAAGCCAAAAACGAAATCAGCTCACCTGCCAGGTTATTTTCCTTAATAAAAAACTAAAACTATGACTAAAAACTATTCATGTTTACATATATATTATCTTTAATGTTAATTATCTTTAATATTAACATATTTCTGTTGAAAATAAAGCAAATTAAGCTAGTGAAAGAAGCCAAAATAAAGACATCAGCTCACCTGCTAGGTTATTTTCATAAACAAAAACTGAAACTATGACTAAAACTAGTCATGTTTACCTATATACTATCTTTAATTGTAATTATCTTTAATATTAATGTTTTTCTGTTGAAAATAAAGCAAATCAAGCTTATGAAAAAGCCAAAATCAAGATGTCAGCTCACCTCCAAGGTTATTTTCATGAATAATACCCAAAACTATGACTAAAAACTAGACATGTTTAAATATATATATATATATATATATATATATATATATATATATATATATATATATATATATATATATATATATATATATATATATATATATATATATATATATATATATATATATATATATATATATTAACTTTAATCACAAGACCTTTTTTGTGGTTTACAGGAGCTCAGGATATACTTATACAATAGGACAGAAATAGCATTTACATAAGTGGGAAATACAGTTAAGAATAATATGAATAAAAATTACATCTAGGTGATTCATATGCATTGCTGACTGATTTAGCAGTACACATAAAACAAAATTACATATTCACAAATAAGTTTCTATAAAATAAGTTGGCCAAATTTTTCATCATTTTCCCTTTTATATTTTATCAGTTGCATTAGTGTTGGTCGTATGTTCAGTGTTTGTTCAAAGATTATTTATTTCTATTTCTAGGAGGTTTGAACAAGAGTTATTATAAGTGTGTTCCATTAGCTCTGCTAGACTATGATTACAAACCCAAAATAAAAATGTAAAAACTAAATTGAAACGTGATCAGTGAATCCAACGAAAACCAAACTGAAATGAACAGCAAATTGACCTAAAAACTCATTTACAAATGCAAAACTTTACTAACCCTGCTCACCAGCATCCAAAACACCATATTGTTGTGACCAGCTTTGCCAGTCTTTTCAGCAGCGCTCTCTCTCTCACTGAATGCATAATGCCATCATAAATCGACTGAGGTGTGTTTATCCATATTTAACACACAGTTCCCCCTGTGGACTTTGCCCTGAAGATTAAGGAGGTGACGGCCCAAGAGAGAGAGGATGCCCTCTTTGAGTGCGTCTTAACTCAGCCCATGAATGAAATCGTTTGGACCTTAAAAAATGTCCCTATCTCTAACAGTGAGAAATATGAGATTACTTCTACAGAGGACAAGCTGATCCACCGTCTGAAAATCATTGACTGTATGCCTTTGGATGCTGGAATCTATGCTGCTATAGCCGGCATTAAGTCTTGCAATGCCTGGTTGATTGTAGAAGGTAAGTATCAGTCAATTTTTTTTTTCCAATATTAGAACAACCCTTACAGACAGAAAAAGCGCATGTGCACCACATTTATATGTGGAAGGCACTAAATTTCTCAAACAGAAAACGGTATTATTTTAGCACCATTAAGTAAACAATGTAGTTTTTAATTCATTGTAAGTTTTGGTTTCTGTATTCACATTTTAAAGTTTTAGGACTCTATTTTAACGATCTAGGTGCAAAGTCTAAAGCACATGGTACAAAGGAAAAATTTACGTTTAATTAAAATGGCTCTGATAGCAGCAAAGAAATGCATTGCTATACATTGGAAATCAGTAGAACCACCAAGTCATATTGTATGGCTTCGAGAACTTTCTTCTTATGTTCCTGTTGAAAAAAAAAATTTTAATCTTAAAAAAAACTCTTCAATGTTTGAGAAGACTTGGGGTAAATTTATTGAATACATGAATAACTTGGATGTTACATTGACTGAAAATACGGATGGAAAAGTATGACACTTCATTGCTTTAATCCTTTATTTGTCATTATTGTTTGTTTATTGTTTATTTCCTCTTAATTTACACATCAGCTCGATGTCTCACAAGTATGTCTGTTTAAGTGTTCTGTCTTGTGAGGGTGGGAAAGGGGTGGAGGGTGGTTAGAAAAGAATGTTTACATGTATACTGAAATGATTCTGTAAATTATTGATGTGAAAATAATAAAAAAATATATTGATAAAAAAAATTACGCAATACATGTCCTAGGCCCTTAGAGTTTAAACTTGTATATATTTTTTTCCGATTTTTATTTGCATTTAAAGATGTCTATACCATTATTCTAGTTTTAAGGTCAACAGAAAAATTATGTATTGCCCTGAGAATTACATTTAAATGCAAAATATAGTTTAACAATGTTTTCAGTTTTATCATTTGAACTTTAGCTGCCCGTTTACCTCAAATGGAAGTGTTCGATTTTTGTTTCATTAATTTATATTTATTCATTTATTTTTTTTCGCCTTATTCCCTTTAACCACCAACTTATTCAGCATATGTTTACACCACGAATGCCCTTCCAGCTGCAACCCATCACTTGGAAACATTTAATAATATTATATTTTATATAACAATTAATTATATAAATTGAAGATTCAAAAAATAACTTTTTTTAAGAAAAAAATATTAACTGAAATGAACTTGCATGAGGAATCCTCAATAATTATGTAATTAATTATCAAAAGTTGTATGATTTTAGTCACCAATATACCTCAAACAGAAAAGCTTTGTTACAATTCAATATTTTATTTGTATTTATGGTCTTTTTATTAACTGGAATTGGCATTAGCATTAATTAATAAATGCAATCACTGTTTTAATCGGCTTTTATTATTCTTTCCTCCCCAGCTGACAAAGATCCTGCATCAAAGGGCAAGAAGAAAGCTCGTAAAACCACTCAGGCAGGCGGTGGTGGTGATGACCTGCTGAAGATTGCTGCTGAGCAGGCCGAGAAGAACAAGAAGGAGATAGCAGAAGCTATGGAGGCTGCAAAGAAACTCCAGGCTGAGCGTGACGCAGCAGAAGCTGAAGCCAAAGCCAGAGCTGCAGCTGATGCTGCAGCGGCACAAGTGGCTGCAGCCACTGCAGCAGCCGCTGCTGCTAAAGCTGCACAAGAAGCTCTCGCTGCAGCTAAAGCCAAAGGTATATCTGAGGCTGAAGCTAAAGCCGCAGCAGACAGAGCAGCACGGGCTGCAGCAGCAAAAGCCAAAGCCCAAGCGGAGGAAGAGGCCAGGAAACAGGCTGAACTCAACGCCTTGAATAAAGGTCTGAGTGCTGAGGAAGCTGCTGCGGCTGGGGCTGCGGCGGCAGCTGCAATGTCTGCACAGGCAGCGGCTGCAGCAGCAAAGCTCGGAAAGACTGGAGGTGCAGGTGGAGGTGATAGTGCAGCAGCAGTAGGTGCAGTGTGGGCTGTGGGAGCTACTGGCGAAGGAGGAGCCGGTGGAGCTGGAGGAGCAGGTGGAGCTGGAGGAGAAGGTGGAGCTGGAGGAGAAGGGGGAGCTGGAGGAACCGGTGGAGCTAATGGAGCTGGAGGAGCAGGAGGAGAAGGTGGTGCTGGTGGAGAAGGTGGAGCTGGAGGAGCCGGTGGAGAAGGTGGAGCTGGAGGAGCCGGTGGAGAAGGTGGAGCTGGAGGAGCTGGCGGAGAAGGTGGAGCCGGAGGTGCTGGAGAAGCTGGTGCTGCTGGTGGGGCTGGAGGAGCTGACGGATCTGGAGGAAATGGTGGTGATGATGGAGATAAAGGAGGAAAGAAGCGTCAGCGGGAAGGACCTCTTGTACCTGAGACTGTTGTAGGTAAGAAATTATACAAGAAAATCCAAGATATGTGTAAGCAATTCAAATTAAATCTAGCTTTCATTTTTAAAAATGTAGTGTAAAGGTAAGTTCACACCAAGAGGGATAACTGCAAATGTGAGCCTTGTTGGCAAATTGAGTCTGAATTTGAAAATGTCCATTTTGGTCAAATTTGACATTTCCAAGTTCATTAAGTCCGCGTCTACCGATCCCAACGCCCCACTGCAATTAAACGTCAAAAATGATCCGCATATAAATGTTAGATGTACTAAAGCTGCAGTTCTGGTTAAAATGAGATTCACATATTGCTTTTCTGCTTGACTTTTGTTAAAAAGTAGATTCTTTCACGATTCTAACAGCCATCACACTGACAACAGAAGTACTGCAATAGCGTGTGCATGTTGGGTATGTAAGCAATTAAAAAAAATCTTGACTTCTGTATGTATTAAAACATTCATCATCTTATACCAGCAGCTGGAGACACATGGACATTACAAAATACACATTTAAATTTCAAGAAATGAAATCACTCACAAATGCTTAATAATCCAACAGTGATTACTAAATTAATAGTTAATTTATTCTGTGCAAATTCATTAATTCATTCGTTTTCCTTCAGCTTAGTCCCTTATTTATGAGGAGTCACCACTGCGGAATGAACTACCAACTATTCTGACTCATGTTTTATGCAGCGGATGCCCTTCCAGCCGCAATTCACACACATAGGCACGCACGCATGCATGCATGCAAGCACACACACACACACACACACACACACACACACTATGGCCAATTTAGTTAATTCAATTCACCTATACTCTATGTCTTTGGACTGTGGGGGACACTGGAGCACCCGGAAGAAACCCACACGAACACAATCTCCACACAGTTATGGCAACTAATCCAGCCGGGACTCAGCAACCTTCTTGCTGTAAAGGGACAATGCTTACCCACTGAGCCACCATGCTGCCCCCTTTGCAAATTTAATACACATTTTTAAACCAACTTTGGTGTTACTTTATAAATCTTTGCTAGATGGTTTTGCTTTAGAATCTTCTGAACTGGATTTGTCTCAAAATGTACTTACTCTGTCGACAGTTCAAACATTTGTGAGCAGATTCACCCACATCAAATGTTACCGCTCGATTGAATTGGTGTTATCAGTGGTTATCAGCTGATAGATATGGGCCAGTAGGGGTCTCCTGCTGGTTAATCGGCTATACTAATAGAGAAGACTTCAGATCTGTTTTTACATTAGTGTGACGGTTGGGTTTAGGGTTGGGGTAGGGGTGGACGTTAATAAAATACAATTAACTGGAAATTTTATAAATATTGCTCTAGTTAATCAACTACACTAATAAAGAAGACTCCAGATCCAGATCTGTTTTTACATTACTATGACAGTTGGGTTTAAGGTTGGGGTAGATGCTAATAAAATATAATTAATGGAAAATTTATAAATACATCTCGTTAACTTCTAGTGATCTATAGCTAATTATCCATGTGGATGGATGAAAACACCCTTCTGAGCCTACCAGTAGGCGCCGAAGGCTCCTTTCTGGCCCATATCTATCAGCAGATGACCACTGATAACACCCATTCAATCAAGTGATAACATTCAAATCGGCTGGCAGATTCCAGCAAATCATACAGTTTTTTTTTTTTGTTTTTTTTAAAGGAGAACGTGAAAATAAATCATAATTTATATGACTAAGTTTGCCAACAAGTGTCACACATATTCCCACAATATTGTTTATTGTATATATCATTATCATTTTAGCTTTGGTTTGAATTTTAAAATTGTTTCATAACATCCTTTAATAAAGGCTGCAGAACTATTTGGTTCTTAGCAGTCTATTAAAGCAGGCCAAACTCATATGGTTTGTGTTTGTGTGTGTGTGTGTGTGTGTGTGTGTGATACAGTTCAGAGTGTCTTAAAAACACCTTTGTTTAAAGAACGTCCTTCATCCACCACATTTATTTATTTATTTATTTATTTATTTATTTATTTGAGGTTAGAAACAATAGAGTACTACTACTAATAATAAATATTATGATTATGATTATGATGAGAGCATACTGTCCAAGATTATCCTAATAGAGCATTACTTTTCAGGTCAAAGTCTTATTTCAAATAAACATTAATTTTACTGTTCCCTATCATACACGCATACACCTTTGTGCAACTTTCTTCCACAACTTTCTGTTTGTTGATAAGATGACGCTACTCTGTACATACATATGCAATCACTGCAACAAATCAACACCTTAAAGGGTGTTTTTAGCTCAAGTGAACTCACACAATCAAAACACTGCACTTCCTATGTTGATTAATTCACATTTTACACAAATCGTGATAGGAAACTCAAACATACTCAGCCCAGTTGCAGAAGTGAGCAGGAAGGAAGGAGAGGCCAAGAGCCGCACTCGAGTAAGACAAGGCCCACTGATACCAGACACGGTGATTGGTAAGAGAGTGGGGTGAACACACTAAAACCAGCTCATCAGTGTTTACAGAAACTAGGTTTGCCAACTAAACACTGTTAAACATCAACAGTAATCATTATTGGTCATGAAAAAGGCATTTGATTTAACAATTAACATTTTAAAACTAAAAATAAGCATGATTGGTAATATTTGATCATTACTATTTTAAAATCTAAATTGTAATACTTGTAACAGTGAATAAACGAGTACCTTAAAATAATCACAACTAATGTCATTTATAATACCATAATATAATCATCATCAAACCAAAGACCCTATACCAAACTATTTTTTTCTAACGTTCACCATTTCATAAAATTAACATCTTCCAAAAGCCTTTAGCTCAATGTGCTTCTTGGTTTGTTTCTCTTCTGTTTGTTTCATTTATTTGTTGTTCATGTACTGTATATTTATAATGTGTTGTTAGTGTATCTGTTTGTTTTGTGTTTGTCAATGTGTGTAATGTTTCAAAAATGAAATCTTGGCTCTTTGTTTTCTATGTCTGTGCTGTCACGCTCTGTAGACCTGCCCACTTTGAAACCTCATTGGCTATTTATCAAGCTCCACTTATTTGCATATTAAAAAAACCTGTTCTGACTGGTGCAGCCAATCGATTAGATCAGAAGCATTTTTTTCTCAGTGTGAGCAGACAGTTAATGTTAGTCATTAGTGCAGTGTAAATTAAGGACAAACCCATTTGTTGGTTAAAAAAAAAAATAACTCTGTGGTTGGAGTGTCCATATTTTACACAAATTTGGGTCATAGCATTTTTAAAGTGTGGTATGAGATGAATGTATAAAAACTATATATATATATATATATATATATATATATATATATATATATATATATATATATATATATATATATATATATATATATATAATTTATTTATTTTTATATATATATTGACAGTGTACTTTTAAGAATTTTATTAGAGAAATTAATTAATTTATTCATTCATTCATTTTCTTTTCAGCTTAGTCCCTGTATTAATAAGGGGTCACCACAGCGGAATGAACCGCCAACTTATCTTATGTTTTACGCAACCCATCACTGGGAAACATCCATACACTATCGTTAATGCACTTACACTATGGACAATTTAGCTTACCCAATTCACCTGTACTGCATGTCTTTGGACTGTGAGGGAAACCGGATCAGCCGGAGGAAACCCAATGGAAGAACATGCAAACTCCACACAGAACTGACCCAGCTGAGGACCAGCAACCTTGTTGCTGTGAGGCGACAGCGCCATTCCTTTTTTAAGTATGGTTTGCTTTTAAGTACCTTTTGACAGTGGAAAAGACCATAAAAGCGTACCAAACCAAACCGTACCGTACCACTCAGTGCTTACAGCCTGTTTATGTTTCATGCCTAGCTATGTGGAGCAGCATTTTAAACCAATGACGTTTCACTGTAAGTGGAATTCTTTGGCATGACACAAAATAAACAAGTCACACTCTTCCTAAAGCATGTTTATAGGCTCAACGTCTGAAAAATGTTCCTTGTTTGCATTGTTGTTGTGGTTTTCGTCAATGTTAAATGTTTGTTTGTAAGTGCTCTTATTTTTATTCTAAATATTCTTCCCAACCTCTTCATCATATCAATCTTGGAAATGCTTCACCGGCTGACCAAACGACATGACTGAAGGTGGAAGTAACCCGTCAGATAAAGAAACCCCATCAGATAAACAGAAACCATCAGGTTCTGGAAATCCATCAGGTTCCAGTAACCAATCAGGTTCAGGAAACCCATCGGGTTCTGACAACGCTTCAGGCTCCGCAAACCCGTCTGGGTCTGGAGCCGCATCAGGTTCTGGTAGCCCTTCGGGTTCCGGGGATCCACCAGGCCCTGAGAAGCCACCAGGTCCTGTAGGTCCATCAGATGGCAGCACTGAAGCTACCGAGGAAGAAAAAGGTGCTGAAGATGAAAAGGATGAGTCGGCTAAAGCTCGCAGGCGTTCAGAGCGTAAAAAACAAGGCTCACAGGTTCCAGAAAAAGTTGTTGGTAAGAGATGTTTGAAGTTGCTCTGACAGTTGCATGGAAGCAATGTCACCATTCAGAAAACTCAGGAATAAGCGTAGTCTCTTGTAGGAGCTTAAGACCTAATTCAGTCACATAACCAGGGGCGGATTTGACCAATGAGCAAGGTAAGCAGCTGCCTAGGGTCCCAGGAAATCTGAGGGACCTCAAATAAATGGCTAGATTTATATCTATAAATTATATATAAGTGAAGGTTATTTATAAACTAATTTCGAGAGGAGCACGTGCTTGTGATAGATACCACCTGGTCCACATTAGCTAACACTGATTTATCAATCAGACGACTCCTTAACCACTATAAATGACCACAGTATCTTACTTCAGCCATCTTCGTCTTGAAGAATCCCCCCTTCCACCCTGACTCCTCCTATTTCCTTGTGGTTAGCACCACGGCCGCACAGTAAGAATGTCACCGGCTCGGATACTCCCTGGCCAGGTCGGCATTTCTGCGTGGAGTTTGCATGTTCTCCTCGTGTTTGCGTGGATTTTCACCAGGCTCTCCGGTTTCCTCCCACAGACCAAAAACATGTAACATAAGTAAATAGACAAATCTAAATTGACAGCATAGACACTTCATAGCATTAATCTACTTCCAACATTATCAAGCAGGGGAGTAATCGAGACCTACCTGAACTCGGTCTTTCCTCTCGCCCTGCAACTGGAGGGAGCCCCGGGCTCGAGGATCTCACCAGTTCAGGGCTCTCTCCCGGGACAGCATGCCAAACATGCTCCATAATCAATCATCAGCTAAGGGCGAACTCTTGAATTTGGGTTTTTATTGTATTTTGTATGGTAAGGGTCTAAAAATTCTAGTTTGAATGTAATTATTACATCTGCGCAAATGTATCCCCCACCCTCAACTATGGATAAGTTCAGCAGTAAAATCAGTTTTAAAAACGAATGAGTTCATTTATTAATAATGTTAATTCATTGAAAGAAAATAAATGATTTCAAAAGTTTTACTAGATGTTACAAGATGCCATACATGTTATTATTATTATTTTGCATTAAGATAGAATGTAGAAAAATAGACAGTGATATAAGAAAAGAAAAAAACAACAACAAAATAAATTAAAAATAAATGAAAGTACAAAAGGTGCATTTTAGAACTTTTAAGCCCCATGGCTGGAATTGCTCAATCCGCCCCTGCATATAGAAAATAAACAAGGTTATCCATACTTTGCTAAAAGTCCTTTGTATTATATTTATTCAACTTTAAATCAACCAAGCTTTTGTGTTGTAGATAATTTTTCTTCAGGACCAAACATCTCACAGCAGATAACTTTCAACTGAGCAAACTTGTCAGATTCAAAGTCCCAAGAGCTCTTTACTTTAAGATTACACCCTTGGGTTCAACAGCTATAGAACTGTCTTTGTAAGCATATACATATTCATATCAGCAGTTCTTGGCCACAATGTGTGTGTTGAAACTTTGTGAGGGGCATATCTGATGAGCTAGCTCAAAAAAGTGAGGGATATATTGAGCAAGGTGGGTTGTAATCAGTAACTTTAATAACCTCTTTAATTAGCTTGATTTGAGTAGGCGGAATTTTTTTCCCCAGTGGGTGTTGGATAACTTTGTTTATTAAAGAAATAATTCAGCCAAATAAAATTTACCAGTAACCATCTTTATAATAATATTAATAATACTAACAACAATATGAATAATTTTTAAATAATCTTCACATTGTTTTGTGTATTACTTTGTACTTTTTTTAAATAATTAGTTTATTATTTACTTATAGTATAGCCAAGATGTATATGTATGTATGTATATGTGTGTGGGTGTGTGTGTGTGTATGTGTATGTGTGTATGTATATATATATATATATATATATATATATATATATATATATATATATATATATATATATATATATATATATATATATATATATATATATATATATATATAGTTTATTTATATACATATTGTTCTAATATTGTATAGAATATCAATGAAAAATAAATTATACAAAAATATACAGGTTTTGAGTAACATCATTGAGTAAACTAGACCTTTAAATAAACAAACTGAAAAATGTACTCAATATAACATGAGTTGGGATCAACAATTTTTTTTTTACTCAGTAACAAACTGGTTTAAAAATAATACCCAGTCTGCAATGTGCCAGACATGTGTGTGTCTGCTGTTTGTGTATACCAGTATGTGCTTGTATTGTCCTCACCAAGCTTGGTTGTCTTGCTAAAGGCTAATTACCTCGTGTACTAATAATAAAAAACAGGGAGATGATAAAATCTCAATAAATGATACCAAACATGACCACACACTTTAACTACAAGAAGCAAGATCATTAACTGCCAAAATACTTGGCATTCATCACAAGGAAACAACCCAAGCAGCATTTATCTGGAGATTAGAGCAGATTAAGCATAAGATCATGTTCCATTTGGATGTTGTCCAAATAATCAACAATACAAAATGGAAAGAGAGCTGGAAGGTAATGTAATTGCCATTAGAACAGCAATATTCATAATCCCACCCAAACCAGAAGGTTTCAATCATTTGCCCATTAGTGTTGAAGCAGACGAGTAGTTAGAGTGACTGCTAATTACCCCAACTAAACAACATCACACAAGAGTAATAATTATGCATTACTGAACTGAAAACAATGTACAATACAGTTCAAAATAATATACACGGCCCTTCAGAAATGCTTCATTAATGTCTTCATCATCAACACATGGATTCTAAGAAGAAACAGACTGTGAGAAGGCAAAACTGCAGACAATAGCAAGATACAAGTCACCTGATTTTTTATTTCTGTGAACATTTATTCATACACTGTAAAACCCAACAGTCAACTTCATCAAAAGAAATGAGTGTAGTTAACTCAAAATTTACTACAAGTTCATTCTACCCATTTGAAAAGAGTTTTGAACTCTTGAAGAGTGTTGAAGGTAATGAGGTAATTAAATACCTCATTACTTCAAATAAAAAGAGCAAGTTCAAGGTACTTGTATATATTAGTTTTTTAACTCAAATGGTTTGTAGCAATCGTTTTCCTCAAATAATTTGAGTTGCCTTAACTTATAAGGTTTTACAGTACTCAGTTGGTTTGAGTTCTCTTCATTTATTGGGTTTTACTGTGCTCAAATTGCTTCATTTACTCAAATGGATTAAGTTCACAGTACTCATTAGTATTACTTGTTGAACTTAAGTGGTTTGTTGCAATCCGTTTACTCAAGCAGTTTAGTTACTTTAACTTTTTGGGTTTTACAGTGTATTTGAATGAAAGTGAATGTCCTTTAATGCATTATATTAATTATGTATGTCACTAGGTACTAAGCATAAAATGCTACTGTTTTCAATTAATGGATTACAATTCACCCAGCCGCGCAGCAAAGAAAAATGATAACCACGCTTGACCAGTAATCAAAATGAACTGCAATGCATCTAAATTATTCATTTGGTTCACAAATCCTTTGCAGATCCTGGTGTTTACTTTGCTGCTGGGCTGGAAGACTGCAAAGTTATTATAGGAGAGGAGGCTGAACTGGTCTGCAAACTCAGCAGTGCTGATTGCGAGGGTGTCTGGTCCAAAGATGGCACAGAGGTATAAAAAAAGCCATATTATGTATGTGGTACATAAAACCATGTTATGTATGTGCGCATAGACACAAATTCTCTGTGCATTTCTCTCTAGATTACTGCTTCCTCTGAGGGAATGGCAATCAGTAAAGATGGAGCCACTCACAAACTAAAAATTGACAAAGTAACTGAAGAATTTGCTGGAACTTATCGATTTGAGGCTGATGGGCGTAAAACTGAATGCACAATTGCTGTTGAAGGTTTGTTTTGAATCTGCTAATTTTAGCCAATGCATTTACATTTGTAACGAATTTCACGTTTATACTTTTTAATTGTATTCACATGTTAAGATCCACCAAGATTTGATAGCGCAGAACTTGAAGCATTTGTCAAACCAATTGTCATCAAACACAATCAAAAAGCCACTTTCAAAATCCCATACATTGGCCGTGAGCCATGCAAAATTCAGTGGTACAAAGATGGCGAAGAGCTCGCGTCAGACTCTCACTGCAAGATTGAGATTACAGAGGGTGAGAGCCGTCTACTTCTCACCAAACTGCAACGTAAAGACACTGGGGAAATCAAAATCAAAATCAAAAATGAGTTCGGCACAGTGGAAGCCATTTCTAACCT
Source organism: Danio rerio (assembly GCF_052040795.2). Classification (NCBI taxonomy): domain Eukaryota; kingdom Metazoa; phylum Chordata; class Actinopteri; order Cypriniformes; family Danionidae; genus Danio; species Danio rerio. The sequence goes on along the minus strand of NC_141026.1, from coordinate 48,970,988 downwards.
AGTTGTCCTTGGTAAGTAAGAACAACAATATCCATTACAAAGGTTGTATACTGTGCTTTGCATAATACAATCAACATATGTCATTTAGATAAACCAACTCCCCCTCTTGGACCTCTGGAGATTGTTGAAGCATCTTCCAACTGCGTCGAGATCAAGTGGAGACCACCAAAAGACGATGGCGGTTGCCCTATTAAGCATTATATACTTGAGCGCAACCAAATTGGACGCAATACATGGAAAAAGATAGGCCAGATTCCTGGGAAAGCCCACTACAAAGACACGGATGTTGACCATGGCAGGAGATACTGCTACCGTATCAGAGCCGAGACTGATCAGGGCATCAGTGAACTGATGGAGACTGAGGATGTACAGGCTGGCACTAAAGGTGACTTATTACAAATATCTCTAGAAACACTTTGCTAGTCAGTCACACTCTAGACTAGTAGTCCCAGGGTACTCTCACATCTGTGGTTCGGCTCATTTGGTCCAGACCAAGGGCAACAAATGAAACATTGTAGCATTTTTCTGCCGTTTTTGGGTCCTTTTCACACCACACTGATTATTTAGTCTAAACAAGACAAAAACCACATCACTCATCGGACAGATATTATTGAACGTATTTCCTAAACTGCTTTTCAATCGGTCAGAATTAACGTGTGGGAAAATACCAATGGAAATCCTGCAAGTGAACAAACCGGCAGACAAAAAATGTCAATTTTAGCTATAGAGGGACGACTGGGCTGGCTGATTGCATCCCCGGTCATAGTATACTATATATTTTATATACATCACTTTAGACAAACTATACATTTCAAGAATGAAGAACGGCTGCAGCTGGAAAACAATGTTTTAATGCATTGCAAACAGAGAAGGCGCATCATTAATAACTTCAGGAGAAGGTGTGAATAAACTTATCTAAATTGCAACATGGTCATCTTCCAGAAATATTACCAACGATCCAATAGGTATTGTTTTTCCTTCTCTCTGTTTAAAACTGTTGGTAAAGCTCTGTCTATAAATATGTGTCATCCACATCCCTTTAGATCGGCAGCTGGATTACTCCAAATAGGTGCCGTACTTTTTGCGGTTGGGTCCGTTTTCGTTCGGATCATGTTTTCACCACAATTGAACTGCTCCAGGGTTCGCTTGAAAGAGTACAAAAACTACCTTTTTAAGGAGGTCTCTTCAGGCTTTTTTGGTCGGTTTTTGGTGCGCACTCGAGTGTGATTGCTACATTCACACCAGCCCAAACAAACTGCACCAAGAGGGAAAACAAACTCTTATGCGATTCAACCAAACTAAATAAGGCAGGTGTAAAAAACACCCTCAAACTCAATTCCTGGAGGCCCACAGCTCTACAGATTTTAGCTCCAACCAATATTCTATAGTAGTCTGGAACACCTTGATTAGTTGGATCAGGTGTGTTTGTTTAGGGTTTGAGCAAAACTGTGCAGAACTGTGGCCCTTCAGGAATCGAGTTTGAGGCCCATGCTCTAGACCAGGGCAATTCAATTGGTGGCCCACAGGCCGAACTCAGCCCTCGAGGCAATTTGTTCTGGCCCTCCAATTAGTGTGACCAAGACATCAAAAATAAATTTAGTTCAGCCAAAAAAACGGTTGCTATAGTTATGAAGTAGGGTACATTTGTTCAATACAGCATAAGCTGCAGTTGAAGGCTGGGCAGGGTGTGAGTCACATGACATTGAGCAAATGGTGCGAGCAGCTGAAAACATTTAGATGTGTTTGTAGAAAAGACCTTTCGTACAAGGCACTGATATCTAATTAGGGATGCAACAATTAACTGATTTCACTATTAACTGCACTTTAATTTGTCATGGTTAATTGAAAATCAATCGAAAAGACTTCTCGATGCCACATTTTTGTTGCACGGAACAAAACTGCTGCAATTAAACAATGTTATGCCAAGCTGCCAACCGTTGCTGGTTTAAAGTTCCTAACTTGTACACCAAGGCTAATACAGACACACTGGATTAACTATAGCAGTGGGCCATTCACATATTGCGTCTTTCCACCCACAAGTTTGTTATTTCTAATGTAAGAATATATGTCAATATGCACGCAAAATTGAGCAATGCGCACATGGCTTTCCGAGCACATGCAGTAAAAAGCATCTCATGCTGTAGCGGTGAGAGTTGTGTGTGCCTTTCAGTGCAATGTAAACAAAAGATACAGTATGTCAGACGAATTATTATTAAAATGATTATGTATGCATGAACGCATATGATAACAGCAGTTAACCTATTAGCTAATATTAGCTTACATTTACAGTAGACCTGATAACCATGAAACCATGATTATTTTTTACAATGTACAACCAAAATCTACAAACGTTCAATCTCTAATTGTTATGCAGTTCAAAACAAAACATTTGAATGTGTTTGAATGTAGAAGCCTACTTAAACATTGCACTGCTTTTGTTGTGCTTTGAAATACAACATTTGAATATGTCTGTAAAAAAAAGCCTATTGTACAAAGCACTGATATTAGATAGTCCGCAAAATACAACATATTAACATTTTAATGTAGAAAAGGCCAACACGGGTGTCTTAAAAAGCGAAAACACAACATATGGGCTCTTATATGCAGTTGTGTTCTCAGTAATATTGAAAATTCATGTCTCTCCAGTTCTTTATTTGGGATGCTTTTCATGAACTGGCCCCCATGACAAGCTAATTGAATAGCCCTGCTCTAGACTGTTTAAATAACGTCTAAACCTGTCTTCCTATCCAGCATACCCTGGTCAGCCATCTGCTCCTAAAGTAGCCAGCGCCTTCAAAGACTGCATTAACCTCACATGGGCTCCTCCGACCAACACTGGAGGAACTAATATTTTGGGTTACAACTTGGAGAAACGCAAGAAGGGCAGCAACTTGTGGAGCCACGTCAATCCACCAGATCAACCAATCCAAGGTATGTCTCACATTTTTTTAGACAAGCTTTACAATGAAATTCTGTCTGGTGGAAATGTTTAATCACCCAATTGCCATCCACAGCAAAGAAATATGCTGTACAAGATGTAGTCGAAGGAATGGAGTATGAATTCCGTGTCTCCGCCATCAACATATCGGGATCTGGTGAACCGAGTGTCCCCTCAGAATTTGTGTTTGCAAGAGATCCAAAAAGTGAGTATGTTTTCAGGTTTCTCATTTTCCTCAGAAAGTAAAGTGGTATTCAGCAAATGTATTCTCAAGGATTAAAAAAAGAAGAAGAAAAAAAGAACCACGGCCCTCATGGATATGCAAAAACGCAAGGATTTAGGTCAGAATTTTGGGGCTTCAAAATAACAAGCTTATTCCATCTGCTTATGCACTTCTCTCTATTTTCTATTGCTTTTGTCCCCATTTCACATTAGAACCCCCTGGTAAAGTTGCTGACCTTAAAGTGACGGACTCCAGCTACACAACCCTCTCCTTGTCATGGACTAAACCAAAAGTTGACCCCGGGGTTCACGATGAGGCTAAGGGATACTTTGTTGATATCAGGCTTGCTGAGAACCAAGATTGGGATCGATGCAACCCACATGCAGTCACCATGACCTCCTTCACTGCAAAGAGAATGAAATCAATGGCCATGTATTGGGTAAGAGTGATCGCCGTCAATGAAGGTGGAGAAGGTGAGCCAAAGGAATTGGACAACTACATCTTGGCAATGCCTCCACCAGGTAAACCACGTTGTCTATAATTTAGCAAGCAGTATCTCTCACGTTTTTAATGTATGTAATATATCACCTCATTAACTCAATTTATTGTTCCTCTTAGTGCGACCAAAATTCACTGATGCCAAGATCAAGAGTTTCATGGTGGTGAGAGCTGGAAATTCTGCACGTTTCAACATCAACTTTGAGGTAAATATACTAATACAGGTTCCGAAAGAGAAAAAAGATAGTTATGATACACTCTAGAGCTGCACGATTCTGGCTAAAATGAGAATCGCGATTTTTTTTGCTTAAAATAAAGATCAAGATTTTCTCACGATTCTGTAGATATATATTATTTTTTCTCAAACATATGGTTAAACAACAATAATAATATTTTTTGTAGGTCTACTGGCTTATATAAATAATTCTATTCTACTTATAATAATTCTGATGTTTAATTATTATGTTTGAGATATATGCTTGTAATCTGTCATTGACAACATTATTAGACAGTTATTCACTGGTAAAATCAGACATTTGCCATAATCAGATTATATTCAACAATATATAGGCTAGAGTAGTACAGTGCTGACACAGTAAACATTTATTTTCATGCACAACTCTGTTCGCTATGAAAGAAAAACATATCAAATGCTTGTCATAATCATAACTCTAAAATGAGATATGAACATTTAAATGACGTGCACACTTTAGGTTTCATTTTGACTGCTTGTGCTTGTTCATACTTCACACGCGGTTCCCAAACGATCACTCTGTGCCACAAACTGATTATTATTTACAACTGTATTACCTGTTACTCGCTGTTTGCGCAGGTTCTGTTCACTAAAGTAGAAGCATGCGTGCGCGTCTTTCAAGTAGCGCGTGCACCCGCCCTCTCTGTCAGCAGCTCACGTCACGTGTGATTTCCCGGCCGCGAATACATCATTATATGAAGACAGAAATGACATTTTGGGGATGAATTATACCTTATAAATACAGTATGTGACTCTTTCAACATCATTTGGAGGGATCCATGTCGCTCAGCATTGTGTGTGAAGCAATGAAAAGACTCGTGCAGCTGCCTTTTCTTCTCTCCTGAACTTGAAAACATGATTGGCAGAATCATAGAAATGCTAAATTAAGATCGTCTAGGGGGTCGAATCGAAATCGCGATCTTTTTACGATTAATTGTGCAGCTCTTCTCCATGGCCACTTTTAATAGTTACACCTGTTCAATGGCTCAAAAATACAAACATTTAATCAGCCAATCACATTGCAGGAACTAAATGCATTAAGGCATTTATTGTAGATTAAGATGGTCTGCTGACGTTCAAACTTAGCATCAGAATGGGGAAGAATGGTGATTTAAGCGACATGGCTTTCTGAAACTGCTGATCTACTGGGATTTTCACACATAACCATCTCTAGGGTTTACATAGAATGGTCAAAAAGAAAAAATATCCAACAAGAGGCTTTACTGTGGTCAAAAATGTCAACAAACAGCCACACGTTACAACCAAGGTCTGCAGAAGAGCATCTCTGAACACACAGCAAGTCAAACATTGAAGCAGATGAGCTATAGCAGCAGAAGATTATCACACTGTATGCAATTCCTGTCAGCTGAGAAAAGGTAACTGATACTGCAGTATTAATGCCGTCTCTATATTTAAGCAACAGAACATTGGAAACATGTTGTCTGACCTGATGAGTCTTGATTTCTGCCGCAACATTCAGATGGTAGAGTCAGGGTCAAACCACATTAAAGTATGGATACATCCTGCTTTCTATGTACAATTTATGCTTCACCTGATGGTTTAATGCTTTTTTCTTGGTCAAGTTGGGCTCCAAATAAACATATTATTAACACTACTGTCTAAGTACTGCTGTGACTGTCTAACTACTGTTGCTGACTATGTCCATTCCTTTAAGGCCCCAGAGCACCCATCTCATGATGGCTAGCAGGATAACACTGCATGTCACAAAGCTCAGTCATCTCAGAATAATTTCTTGAACATGACAATGAATTGACTGCACTCTAAAGCTCTTTGCAGTCACCAGATCTCAGTCCATTAGAGCACTTTTGGGATGCACAGCGGACAAAATCTGCTGCAACTGTATGGTGATATCATGTCAATATGGATCAAAATCCCTAAGGATTATTTTCAGCATCTCAGCAGCTTGTTAAATCTAATGTAGGTATATCCAAAAAAAAAGTGGCCAGTGAGTGAATTCTGCCTGTGGTATGATGGAAAAAAGTGCTGTCATGCAGTATCCTATTCATCCTTCTCAAATCCTTGATCAAAAATGTAGTACTGATTTACGCCAGCAAATCATTTGGGAATACTAACTGAATATTATGTCTTCTAATTGATATTCATCAGCCAGGATGTAATCGGCAACCTCCTCATGTACTTTTCAGATCATTTTCACTCCTTTCATGAAAATTATATTTTGCATTGGCCACATGTTCAATAAATGTCTTATATCACCCTTTTTATACAGGCTTCCCCATGGCCCGATGTCATCTGGCTGAAAGATGGTATCCCTGTGTCCAAACGTGCCACTATTAGTAATGCTGAGGGAGCCTCTCAGATCCTGATCCCGTCTGCAGAGCGCTCAGATACAGGAATCTACACCATCGTAGTCAAGAACATTGTGGGACAAGAGACCTTCAGTATTGAGATTAGAGTCACAGGTAATATAAGGGGGGAAGCACTTGTTGTCAATTTCTCTGTCTGGCTGACGGTACCTGTTGTGAAATTCTAAGACAAGCCAAAAACCAGGGAGAACTTTTAGGTATAAAGCAGAATCAAAGAACTCAGCGTCGCTGTGGCGTCATCGAAAGAACTCTGAACTAGTACAGCAGACACTCAGTTTAAATACATTTTTACAGACATTGATACATGTAGGTGGGGACAGTCTAAAACAAAGGATGCAAATGAAGTGTTGTTGTCGGCAGGGTAAATTGCCTTTTCAGCCCCAATCTTATGAGCATATAAGTACCTATTCATGATACATTTTAGCATGAAAACAAAGTGTGCAAATGGGGTTCTGGAGACAGAACCCGTCCGACCAGTTTGACCATTTGTTAGACAATAGACACAGCTGTGCTGTAAAACTGACAATTTGCATTACTTTGGCGACAATCAGGGCTCAGGAAACCAAGAGATTTTAAGGTCTGTCAGACCCTAAAAACCAAAGAATATAAATGTTCTGTTATATATAGATTATTGCTAATTTGAAACTAGATTATATAAATTTAAATTCCCAAACACTGTATGTTTTAATCATTTTACTGTACATCATTTACACATAGTGTGTGATTTCTGTGCCTCTACAGCTGTTGGGTGAAAACTAGATATTAGCCACACCTTTTATTCAAATAACTGGTTTAAGCAAAATTGGCTAAATGTAGAGATGCAAGATATACGTTTATCAGCAGCCATATCACTATCGGCCGATAAATGCTGTATTTAATGCTATCGTCATCGATCTGATGTCAAAATTTGGCCGATATCTTTAAGCCGATAAATAGCTAATTGTACAGAACTGCCTACCTCCCAAGTCTTGTTCAGATTTGTCAAGCACACTAAAGGGGCTTTTCACACATTGTTTATCCCTTATAAACCCTTTTTTTGTGTGGTATTGTTGTACGTTAATAACGCAGTAAGTAACCATATTCCTTATCATTGTAGATATGTTTGATGTGTGTTTTGGTTTAAATCGCCTCAGGAAAAGAATTAAACATAATAGCAGTTATATGCACAAGCTAAACAACTCATTGGGTTGTTTGTAATCTAATATGATTGTTTGTTTTCGTCAACGCTTTGCTTGCCATGTGTTGGTGTAATATTGTTTTCAGTTTGATCGGCATATTGATATTGATTATAACGAGCGCTCATAATGGCTACCACACCGCACACACACATAATGCTTGATTCACAAGGGGCTTCAGCGTCAATGCTTGACAGAGGGTGTGTCTAAAGTTGGGGCTGACGCGATCGCCATAGCAGCGTCGGCCAATGAAATTAGTCAGCAATTGGTTCCGTCTGAGCTGGTGTATTTGCATACTGTGATCTGATTGGCTGGCGCTTCCGCTGGTGATAACCAATATATATATATATATATATATATATATATATATATATATATATATATATATATATATATATATATATATATATATATATCAGTTATCGGCCTCCAAATCTAAAGTTGTTGATTATCGATATCGGCCCAAAAATCCATATCTGTAAATCTCAAATTAAATGTGGGTTTATGGGGAATTTGACAGTTTTTCAACTTTTTGAGAAAAAAAAAATATGATTCACTTATGAGTGCCTCTACTTTAACAATGAGGTATTGATTATTAAAAATAGTAATATTTAATAAATAAATAAAATATGATAATAATTTGTATTTTTTGTATTTATTTTACTTTTGTAATGTTTTGAAATATTATTATGATTATTATTCATAATATTAAAAAAAGTCCTTTCCTGTCTTATTCGATCAATGTCATAGTATATGGCATATTATCTGATCAAGAGTATTAATTTTTTCCCATGGAAATCTTATTAACCCATTACTAACAATATAGATTTGTAGACACTCACAAAAACAATGTACTCACGCAGAACTGCTCTGTAGAGAAATGTGCATCTAATAGGCTTCTAATCTGCCAGTCCTGATGAAGTACAACTGATTGTTTTGGTGTAGATGAGCCAAAGCCTCCAGGTCCCATAGAGTTGGATGAGAATGTTCCGGGCACAGTGACAGTTTCCTGGGAACCTTCCCCTGACGAGAAGCGCGATGATCGCCTGCATTACATGGTGACCAAAAGAGACTCCAGCAAGAGGACCTGGCACACTGTAGCAGACCGTATCTTCAACAACCGCTTCACAGCCTGCAACATCATGCCAGGGAGGGAATACCAGTTCCGCGTCTACTCCAAAAATGACATTGGCCTGTCTGCCCCTTCAGAGTCAACAAAATGGCTAATCACATCCAAGAAAGGTTTGTGATACGGGCAGTGGTTATTCAAACTAATTAATCATGTTAAGCTTTTTTATAAAAGGTAGAGGATATCTATACTGAGTAACTGTAGATGATGTTTGCACAAAGTATAAACTGCATCTAAATGCAAATTTCAAAGTATGAATAAGGCATTGGCTTTTAAAAGGTGGAAGGAGTTAGCTGATATAATATGATTTTTCTACTGCTTTTTGCTTGAGTATGAGATGGTGGTTCACACACTTATCATATAAATGTAACAAAAATACCCTGAAAGCCACATGTTAATATTACAATGACCTGTGTAGGCCTAGCAATGTAAAAAACTTATTTGCAAAAGAAAATTGACAGCTTTAAAATGAATTTACATTTGCTAATCTTAATAAATGTAGCTTTTAGCATGTATTGATAATATCAGAAGTCAAAAGTAATATTATTTATTTACATTCCTGATATAATGTGAACCAACAGTTTTGTTTACTTCACAGCATCCACAAATACTGATACACACAAACACCAATTTTCATTTAATGTAAATTATTAACTAACATAACAATTGGAATTATATTTTGTGTTAATATATTATTATGCCAATATGCTATTCTTATTGCAGTATATCCTATATAGTAACTTTATTGCCGCATTTACATTTACATATATATATATATATATATATATATATATATATATATATATATATATATATATATATATATATTGCAAAATATCTATAGACTTTGACTGAATGTTCTTTATTTGTTGAGCATTAACTCTACATTAATAAAAGTTAGTAAGCAGTTTATAACTACAGCTACCAATGCTGTATTCTTGACATGTAAAATGTGCTTAATTATTGTGTTTTCATACTTTGTTAATGATTATTTTTTCATAACTAAATTAAGCGTCACATAATTTACAAACTAGTTATTTAAGGTTAGTTGGTGGTTTTTAAAGATCCCTCAGAATGAGTATGAGTTAGTAAATGATTAATAAACCATTCAAATTAACATTTATAACTCTTATTATTCAGGCGTATACAAATAGTTCATTTGTGTTGATAAATGCTTTAATAACTCAGCTTCATCCAGTGTTGTGACCTAATCTAAAGGGAGGATTATTTATGCTTTATAAATCCTTTATGCATGATGTAAAATGCATAATTAAGGGCTTAGTTATATTCTAAACAGGAAGTTCTATTCATTTGAAGATACACTAAGAAAACTGAATCAAATGAAAAATAAATCTTTGCAATCTTAACAAAAATAAAATGACTATAAAATTTAAACAACCGCACATTGAAATGTTGTATTATAATATTTTTCCTAAATTATTATATTGTTGTTGTTTTACCCAATTTTACAGTATTTTTACAATAATTTGATTTTTTAGATAGGATTGCAAAGATTATTGTTCGTTAAATACTGAGCCTTTAATTATCATTTATAGTGGACTTATAAAGCATAAATAGTGCTCACTTTAGATTTGGTCACAAAACTACATGAAATTAAGTTAATAAAGCATTTAATAACATACATAGTAACCATTACTATACGCCTGATTAATAAGACAAATAAATGTTGATTTCAATAGTTTAAATAGTCAATAGCCATTTACTTATTCTGAATTATCTTAAAAACCATTGACTACTTTTAAATATAACTGGTTTGTAAATATTGCTATACTTAATTTAGTCATGAAAAATAAATCTCTCACAAATTATGAAAGTACAATTATTAAACACATTATAAATGTGCTTATAAGTCAAGATTAGAGCATTTGTAACTGCAGGTATAAACTACTTACAAACGATTACTAAAGTAGCGTTAATGCTAAACAGATAATGAATTCACTATTTGCTAATGCTTAATAAACGATTCATCGAGTGTAGTTATTATCAAATCTTACATATTTTGGTTTTTCTGCATCAAAATGTCATGTTTGTGTGTGTGTGTGTTGGGGGTGTAGCAATCTCAGCATGAGAATTGTTTCTACACTCTGATGTTTTTATAAACAAATTTTGGGAGGCGAATGCAGATATTTTGAGAAGGCTAATTCATTATTGACAATCATTCTATTATTCTTTAGCAGTGTTTCTCAACCACTAGCTCCACCAGCTCTGCACATTATCCATGTCTCCTTAACTAAACACATCTGATTCAGATCATCAGCTCATTATCAGAGACTGAAAGACCTGTAATGGGTGTTACAGACAAAAGAGACATCCAAAACAATGTTTGTGGGCCTCCAGGAACGTGGTTGAGAAACAATGTTCTATAGTATTCTAGTATCTCCCATATTTTGAAAAGCAACCAAACAGTTGAAAATCACTGATATATTTTTAGTCTTAAGCACGTTCTGCCACTAGGTGGCGTCTGTTAACACCCAGACTGCATACAATGTGATCCATTAGGGCAGGGGTGTTAAACTCTGCACAGTTTAGTTCCCACCCTAATTATACACACCTCATCAAACTATTTGGGGCCTTCAGGCCTGTTTGAAACTGGTGTGTCAAAGCAGGGTTGGAACTAAACTGTGCAGGGCTGCAGCCGTCCAGAAACTGAGTTTGACACTCCTGCATTAGATACAACCCACCCACAGCAGTGTTAACTATACAAGCATTACTGATTGACTTTAAACCAAGCTCCATCTCTTACAGAAAAATTCACGCTGAATATCCCGGAGTCCAAGACCTGCAACTTGGAGAGTGCCCCGAGGTTTATGGTCCCCTTAAAAATCCACACAGCTCCACAAGGCTATGAGTGCTACATGAGCTGTGCTGTGAGGGGCGACCCAACACCCCACGTCACCTGGTACCACAACAACGTCAGCCTGAACACCAACATCAACTACCTCATCACCAACACCTGCGGCGTCTGCTCCATGCTCATTCTCAGGGTTGGAGCTAAAGACATGGGCGAATATAAAGTCATTGCTGAGAATCCGCTGGGAAGAGCCGAGTGCTCGACCAATCTCGCAGTGAGAGGTAAGGGTCTACATACCAAACTCACCCCTTTGGATGAAAAATTAAACACTCACATTAAAGACGACAGGGTTTCCCAAAAGTTTTAAGTACAATTTTAAAAGATGTACAGTTGAAGTCAGAATTATTAACCCTCCTGATTTACTGTATACAGTATTTTTTAAGTGAAGTTTGCACTGTGTGCACAGTTTTTACATTTTTTGTGCATCAATCTAGTTAATAAGATCATTCAGAAGGTCATGATTCGCACTCATTATAGAATTACTTTATATTGCTTTATTTTATATATTATATATTGCAGTGCACTAACACGAGAGAATATTGAACTGCAAACTCTTTTAATGTATCGGAGACACATGCACTTATCATGGATCAAAAAGATATTGATTCATCCTAGGGGCAGATTTAACCAAAATGGCAAATCAATGTGAAATCACAATCCCTTAAACATGCTGATGGGAAAGTAAAGTGTTTCTATTATGCAATTGTAAGAACAAAGATGCACCAGCTCATTTCTATAATGTCCAATGCAATCTACCAAATGCAGGATAAGTTAAAAAATAATGTTGGTTGGTAATCAATACAATATGTTCAAAATAACATTTTCATCTGGCATTCCAAATAAATGAATTCAAGTGGAGTAAATTCTTTCTTCTACCAGGTGGATATGAAGCATAAAATAAAATAAAATAAAATAAAATAAAATAAAATTAAATTAAATTAAATTGAAATGAAATTAAATGAAATTAAATGTGCTTTAAGTGTTAATCCTAAGAGAAGTTTTGTTTTTTCATGCCAAAATAGGCTCATATTATTTGCAGGATCTTTAACATTGTTGGGAAATCCAGCAAATATCACTCAGAAAACTTACCAAATGACAAAATGAAAACATTTAAATGTTTTAAAATCTATTTTCACAAGACATCCAATCAATATGCCTGTCGTACAGTATGCATAGGATATGCTGCATATACAGTGTAGTGTTTCCAAATTTACTGTACAGTACTGCAATCATCCTAGGCTACTAGTGTTTTCACATAAAAAAATGTTAAAGTCAGTAATTTCTATATATTTCTGTCGCATCTCAGTTCGAAAAATCTATTTACATCAATAAATATTATTTTTTGTCATTAATTGTAATTATACAAGATTGTTGTCTTCACAATGAGTCTGTCGGTTTTTTTAAGCATCTTAGAGATGTTGCCAAAGTTCTATTGGATTTAGTGGGTCTTAGTTTTTTCTGATTCTTCAGGACAGACTGGATGATGATCAGATCAGATCTCTGTGTGGAGCACTAGCTGTTGTTATGCCTCATTCCCATTGGCAGCGACTTTGTAGCTGCCTGTTGCTGTAGGTTGCAAAAGCAGGTCTGTGTAGGTCTACACAGCATGAATACAACCGGCCTCTGAGCGAGCTGAGAGAGGATAACGTGAGCTCTACTGATGCTCTTATTGGTGCTCAAGAAAGTCGCTCTTCATTTGCATAAAGTAGAAGGATTATCAACTTTGTCACGTCGCTCGTCACCTGGTCACCAACAGTCACAGTCAATCGCTCTCCGTTGAAATTAACAGTCTCTTGTCGATTTGCCACTGCGAGTCGCTGTGTGACTCCTTGAGCAGACAATAATTCATTCATTCATCGATTTCTGCCTAGTCCCTTTATTAATCAGGGGTCGCCACATCGGAATGAAACGCTTACTTAACCAGCATATGTTTTACGCAGTGGAAGTCCTTCATGCTGCAACCCATCACTGGGAAACACCCATACACTCTCACATTCACACACATACACAATGGACAATTTAGCTTACCCAATTCACCTATACAGCATGTCTTTGGACTTGTGGGGGAAACCGGAGCACCCAGAGGAAACCCACGACAACACGTAAAAAATGCAAACTCCACATAGAATTACCAACTAATCCAGCCGAGGCTCAAACCAGCAACCTTCTTGCTTTGAGGTGACAGCACTAACTAGAATACTTGTTGATGGACCATTATTCAATATAGGCTGAAAATGTAGCCCTATATACATTTCTGGAGATTGCGAATTATGTAGCCAGAAGTACGTATGGCTGCATTTGGTCTTTAAAACGAACGCTACAGGGTGGTATGACACTGTTCCTTTTTGCGCTAGCAACTGACCGCTTACCTCAGTATAGACAGCTTTCCCGCTGTTACCAGTTTGTCCAGTAGCTCGCAATATACTGTATGTCAGTGAACTTGAGACGCAGAAAGGAGTTAACTGTTTTAGCATATGTTTTACGCAGTGGATGTCCTTCCAGCTGCAACCCATCACTGGGAAACACCCATACACTCTCACATTCACACACATACACAATGGACAATTTAGCTTACCCAATTCACCTATACAGCATGTCTTTGGACTTGTGGGGGAAACTGGAGCACCCAGAGGAAACCCACGCCAACACGGAAAAAATGCAAACTCCACATAGAATTACCAACTAATCCAGCCGAGGCTCAAACCAGCAACCTTCTTGCTTTGAGGTGACAGCACTAACTACTGCGCCACTGTACCGCCACAGAAAATAATCTCACTGTATAATTTCAATTAAAGACAAAAATATTGTTTGCAAATGTACAGGTAGATCGATATTTCAAGCTGACATGCTACAGAAAAATATAAAAATAACCGACTTTAAACCTTCTTTTTTTTTTTTTTTGGTGAAAATCCTAGTGTTCTAAAACTTTTTTACGATACTGTACAGTATATTCAGAAATCCTAAAATCAAATCACCATTCTATTTCAAATATTTACTCACAAATTACATAATGAATCTAACACCTTCACTTTTCTTCTTTTTCAGAATAAAATTATGATGATGAGGACATCAAAACCGATGTGTTGATGTTGTTTTCTGGATTTTAGGCCCTCAGTAAAGTTACACCTTTGAGTATTTTTAAAACATAATGAAACACTATTCACCGTGTGGCCTTATTAGACATAAATAATAGAATCAAATGCATGTTTAAAGCTCCATATAGTCTTACTGTTAAAACCTGGAAATGTAAACCCTACAGCATGTGTTGTGCTGCTTGGGTGGCTGATGCTTAATACACACTGTGTTTACCTAATCCTGTTTGCCAATGATTTTACTTAAGCTTAGATTGGGGATGGGTTGAGAGGTTTTATTCTTGTACGCTATTTAATTTATTAATTTATTTATTCTTTGCTTTTTGTGTTTGTGGCCTGTTCTTTCACACTTTTGCAAATTCGATTACACAATATTACGCTTAAAAAAAAGTGTTGATTTCCTGCATCCATCTTGTATTTTTTTGCTTGCATGGAAAATTGTAAAAGAACCAAAAGGTTTATTTAGATAAGCTGTATTAACAGAAATGGTTTGGTGTAAATAAATAAATTATCCAGGTTTTTTGAACAGAATACTTGTTGATGGACCATTATTCAATATAGGCTGAAAATGTAGCCCTATATACATTTCTGGAGATCGCGAATTATGTAGCCAAAAGTATGTATGGCTGCATTTGGTCTTTAAAATGAACGCTACAGGGTGGTATGACACTGTTCCTTTTTGCGCTAGCAACTGACCGCTTACCTCAGTATAGACAGCTTTCCCACTGTTACCAGTTTGTCCAGTAGCTCGCAATATACTGTATGTCAGCGAACTTGAGACGCAGAGAAGTGTTAACCGTGTCGAGAGTTGACGTCTGGCGAAGAATGGTTCCAGAAAGCAGGTAAGACAAAAACAAAAGCCAAAAAATGGAATAAACAAGTCACTAACAGGGTGAGAATGTGGTAAAATCTGAAAGCGTGGTGAAAATCAGGTGGGTTTTCTTTTTCTATGTGTCTTATCGGTCGGTTGGGACAATCAGTGCTCTTTAAAACACAATTGGTTGGGTTTAGGGCAGGTGGATGGGGGTACATGTCAGTTGATCGATCAGTTGGTCATTCAGTCAGTCGACAGCAGCCTCTGTTGGATTTACGCAGGAACAGCAGGTGCGAATGGCACTCACAAGACAAATTTGAGATCTGAAAAAACGTACACAGCGGCCTCTGGTGAATTTGCGAAAACAAAAACTGCAATAAAACGTAGTCCCTGGGATGTAATTGGCGCTCTCCAGAAATGTATATAGGACTACGTTTTCAAAATGAGCCTGGGTTGCCATTATATAATCTGCAGAGTGATTCATTATAGTGTTTCCTGCTGTGGTGAAAGGCCTTTTGCACAGATATTCCTACTATCTATGGCGTTATTTCAATGACAAATGTTGTGAGCGCAGTATTACAAGCCGAGATCGCAGAGCATGCAAATTTCGTTGATTGTGCACCGATTTCCTCTGTTCGTGCACAAAACTTGCCCTAAAATATACACTGCTCAAGTGCAGATTTTCTTGTGCACCATTAAATAAATGCTACTCAAGTGTGATTTAGTATGTTTATGTAACGAATATGTCTCCAACATTTATTAGATTTGCTAGGAAAATTTATGAAAGTCTCCAGTAGAAATACAGAATGGTATTGATGCATCCTGAAGTAAAGTAAAAAGGCCATAAGTCCCAGCAAGATAAAGTAATTGTATGCAGAACTATGAAAGTATAAAGTGGAATTATGAAAACTGTGTTTATTATAACTGAAAGCTACATTGAGTTTGCTGGTTTCACGCATCGCATAGCCCTGTCCGTCAGACAGTCAGTCAGTCAGTCAGTCAGTCACCTTAAAGGGTAAATAACCAAATAATGCACAGCACTAATGAGATTATAGAAAAGTTTGCTCTCTTATAATTCACTTACATTTTAATACATTTCGGTGAGATTGTAACTCACTATTAAAAAAAAAAAAAAATTGCGAAAACTGAAGGTTTTGAATGAGAAGCTGTAATGTAGCCGTGGCAGGAATTAATTTTGGTGTGGCGCCCCACCATGTAAGAATGAATGTAGCGGAAACTATGCATTATAAAGTCATTACACTGCTAAAAACAAATTTGCCAAAAAGAAGTTTTCACAGTGATGCCATTTAGAACCATTTATTGAAAAACCTAATTAAATGTTTAGTGCTTTTTTATTAATCTAAACAGAGATACCCAAAATAGAGCCTGCGGGCCAAAGTTGGCCCATGACAACCTTTGATTTGGCCCGCCATCCCATCTGGGAAGAGAAGGAGACTGATGGGGACTGTTTAGAGACTGTAATTTCAAATTAAATTTAAACTTTTGTTTGTTTGTTTTATTGCTAAGATCCAAAAAGCTAATGGAAATTAAATGTTACAATTAAATAAATTAGATTTGTTTTAAATGCACATACTGTCACCCCATGGATAGGGCACAACGCAGAGACATCAGAAAGCAAATGAAGGCAAAAGCTGATTCTGCTTGTCTAGAGTATTCAGCATTTAATTCCACTGTGCTATAAAAATGTGATTGTATTTTTATTGTCAAAAGTTATAATAGAGAAATTTACACTAACCGGCCACTTTATTAGGTACACCCTACAAGAACCGGACTGGACCCCCTTTTTGCCTTCAGAACTGCCTTAATCCTTCATGGCAGAGATTCAACAAGGTACTGGAAATATTCCTCAGAGATTTTGATCCATATTGACATCATAGCATCACGCAGTTGCTGCAGATATGTCAGCAGCACATCCATGATGCAAATCTCCCATTCCACCACATCCCAAAGGTGCTCTATTGGATTGAGATCTGGTGACTATGGAGGCCATTTGTGTACAGTGAACTCACGGTCATGTCCAAGCAACCAGTCTAAGATGATTCATGCTTTATGACATAGCATGTTATCCTGCTGGAAGTAGCCATCAGAAGATGGGTACTCTGTGGTCATAAAGGGATGGCCTAAATTGTAACGAGTAGTTATTTGAGTTACTGTTGCTTTTCTATCAGCTCAAACCAGTCTGGCCATTCTCCTCTGACATCTACAAGGCATTTGCACTCACAGAACTGCTGATCACTGGATATTTTCTCTTTTTCAGACTATTTTCTGTAAACTCTACAGATCCCAGTAAAATCACAGTAGATCAGCAGTTTCTGAAATACTCAGACCAGCCAGTCTGGCACCAACAATTATGCCACGTTTAAAGTCACTTAAATCACCTTTCTTCCACATTCTGATGCTCTGTTTGAACTGCAGCAGATCGTCTTGACCATGTCTAAATAGATTGAGTTGCTGCCATGTGATTGGCTGATTAGAAATTTGCTTTAACGAGCAGTTGGACAGGTGTACCTAATAAAGTGGCCGGTGAGTGGTATACTGCAATAGTTAATACAATTTAATATAATCTTCTCTATTTATTTTTAAATATAATGAAATAAATTATCTGAAGCAACTTTAATGTAATATGGTTTAGTATATTTACCTTCAGCCCACGGCACTTAATGATATTTGGTTTTTGGCCCTTCATACAAAAACGTTTGGGCACCCCTGATCTACAGCATCCTTGTCCACTATATATAAAAGTTGTATGTTAAACTGTCTTCATTGATACGCCAAAATATAACCTGCATTTTTACACTTCCCATAAGACATCCATCCATGCATAAAGAGACGAAAAGAAAGAAATATTACTCACAAGTGCTATATGAACGCATACAGATGACACCGTAACGTCTCACTTAAAAGCAAAGCCGGAACATGCTGTCCTTGTTATATTTGGAGATATTTTACTGCCACTACATTTTTTAAATGGCCTGACAGAGTCCAGCAAATGTAACATCAGTACAGTGCTCCTGTGGCGTAGTTATGTATGTGCTCAAGTGCATATATCCCACTTAAGCGTCACTATATCATGATGAGTTATGACCTTTCTATCTCGTCTAATCCAAATATGGGCCATAACTGCCTGGCCTGCCTATACCACTGTAACTCCAAACCAGTATTCAGGATTTCCAGTCTTGGCTAATTAAGTTCATGCAAGCCATCAATCACTAAGAAATACTTATATTTATGTATAATATCATTGTAGGAATATTATAAACACATTTATTTGACAGCATTTTGTTGCATCTTACATATCTTGAGCTGAATTATTTTAATACACTGCACTTTTTTACAATAAAACCACTAGTATCATTAGATTTGAGGTACACATCATTCAAATAAGCACAAAACGTACCTTTTATCCCCCTTACACGATGAAGAAGCTGTTCCCACCAGCACTGCGCGTTCCCCTCCTGGAGTTTCGTTTTTGCAGGATAGTTTGTAAGACCCTCCAAGCTTCATTCTCCAGCCGGTGTCCATAAAATCTAAGGGAGGAGTCACCGATTTTCATCACACTCGTGTCTTTGATTAGGACCGAGGGTAAGGCTATCTCTCAGCCAACACCCCTGAGGAGCAACAGGACACCTTGGAGGACCATCTCAAGTCGGGTGGCAAAGGTGAAGTCAACACTCAAAGCTGAACAAACAGCACGGGGTACCAGCCACAGAGTAAGTAGCCAATGCAATCTTCAGTTATCTCGCTGTTATGCCGCATAATAGGCGGAAAAGGTAATGCAGTTGGAATAGGATGGAGAGTTAAACTCTGACGGTTTACAGCATATCACTGGATAGCAGCTTGCATTCAGTGTGTTCTGAGTAATGCAGCTTATATGAGAACAAGGTCGTTTAGACAGCATCTTCATTTGCTTTGCATATAAAAGCATTCTTTGTTGATTTTGCAAGAAACAAACAAAAACAAATCACTGTATGTTTATTATTGAGTGTATTTGTGGTTAAAGTCAATGGTCAAACTTGTTTTATAGGGTTTTTATGATGCAATTGTTATATCTTAACTCAAGTAAAGATGCAAGATGTTTGATTCCCACCAGAATAGTGCTCAGAAAGAATTACAGAGTCATCTGTTGTGCCAAAATTATTTGTTGTGATGGTCTCTGTTCCCTTCAAAGGGGTTTCATATTTGGTTTTAATATGAAAGGATGCTACGCCATCTGTTTTGTTACACTGAAAAAAAGTACTTTAATTTCTGCTCAGAATTGCCAGGAAATTTCACAAATAATTACAAAGAAGTGGCAAAAAATGCATTGAATAATTCTTATTTTACAGAATAAGTCTTAAAAAGAAATTCCTTGCAAAGCATACTCTAATATTTAAGACTTTCGAGTAACATGTATGATACAGAGCTACTGTAAAAATGTAAACAATGTTTATGTTTTGGCATTCATTTATTTTTTATTAGTTCCTCATCATGCAACAACAACCTCCTCTGGTATTCCTGGTCAGTGCAATGGGTTAAGGAATATATAATGCTGAAAATTTTAATTATTGAGCAAAAACAAATAACAACTCACACTCTTTTTGCAAAAAGAATGTTTTAAATTCCATACTATATGTCATAAAATTAAAAAATGCACGAGTGAATGGAGCAACTGACAAGCTAATGATAGTGAGACCAATGAGTTGTCACTAAATGCTGTCTATGCACAGGTCTGCCCATGTAAAATCCCACAGGCAGTCCTAGGAGCAGGGTACGGGGGGGGGGGGGGGGGGGGGGATTTGTGGAGGGAAAAGATAATTCAATAAGTCATAAAATATGACATAAAAATTGTCAGAGCAGTAAGAGGAGCCTTGCTGTCATTTGACATTTTAGGACACCAGACCCTTTCCAGGCCTCCCTTGGGCATATTTATAAATCAATCATGTCTTAGTTGCTGGGCATGCCTATTTTTCATCTCCTACAAATATGGTTATCCTGATAAGAAGCTGTCTGCAGATAAACTTATCTTGATGTACTGCTAACACTGTAAATCAGCACCTAATGTATAGTTTATAAAAAAATTTGATTATATATGTCATATTTAACATTATTATAAATACACACATAATACCACTGAATATTACATATATAATATAACACATATAATACTATTATTAATACTACTACTACTACTTCTACAACTACTACAACTACTACTACTACTACTAATAATAATAATAATAATAATAAAAAAATAATAACAACAAAAACATGTAATAAAATTGATGATGATGATTATTATTATTATTATTATTATTATTAATATATGTATTACACAATGTAATGGTATATTTGTAATTATACATATACACCTAAAACCATCAAACTATTGACACTGATAATTATAATATTGAATAATCGGCTAAGAAAATTAGCATTCTCTCTAAAATAATTCCATCAATTAATAAATAACCAAGCAACCTAAAATATAAAATTGTCATTTTTATTAAACTCGATACTATAAAATAAAAACTGAAATATAATTGAATAAAAGCTAACAAAAAAAAAAAAGCTGAAAAAAACTGCACTTTATAATCGCTGTTTAATCAAAATTGAGTCACACATGGGAAACCCAAATTTAGGTAAACATTTTGTTGTATTAAATGTGCACACAACAAATTCACAAAATTACTGAATTAAAATTGAAACAGAATTATGAAATAAACTGCTGATTAAAAACTATTAATAAGGCCAAAAATAGTATCTCAATAATAATAAAATAACAATTGTATAATAATAATTCCATACATACATACATACATACATACATACATACATACAAACATACATGCATGCATACATACAGTACTTCATCAAAAAATAGTTTATGAAAGCTTTTAATTAACAGCAGCAGTTATGGAATTCATTTGGGGAAAAAAGTATTAGTATTCAGTAGAGTGATAGTATAGAAATGGAGCTGAAAAAAGCCGTCCCTCTGCATTTAGGATGAGAATGTGCATCATTTACATAAATATTTTTTTTTTAAATAATGTCATCAATTAATAAATAAACCTACCAACCATAATTCTGAAAATATGGCATTATTATTATTAAACTTGATACTATAAAATAAACTAAAATAAAAGTTACTAAAACCAAAAAATATATTTGTACAAACTGTACAAACTGTACAAACCAAAAATATATTTTTTTCTATTAAATGTTAACAAGACAAATTTACAAAATTACTAAATTAAAACAAAATTATTAAATAAACTATTAATAAGGCTGACAATAGAATCTCAAAAATAATAAATAACAATTCTATAATAAAAATTCCATGTATATATAAAGTACATCATCAAAAAATAGTTTATGAAACATTTTATTCTACAGTAGCAGTTATGGAATTCATCTGGGAAAAAGTATTAGTATACAGTATAGTAATAGTAGAAATAAAGCTCCTGAAAAATGCTGTCCCTCGGCATTTAGGATGAGAATGTGCATCATACATAAATGGTTTTTATAAAATAGTTCAGTCAATTAATAAATAAACCAACCAACCATAATTCTGAAAATATGCCATTATAATTAAATTTGATACTATAAAATATAAAGTAAAATAAAAATGAATAAACGTTACAAAAAAAAATAAAAATAAAAATGGACAAACCCAAAATTGGTTACACTTTTTTCTATTAAATGCGAACAAAACAAAATTACAAAATTAAAATGAAAACAGAATTATGAAATAATCTAACTGCTATTTTTTTGCTTATCAAAAACTATTAATAAGACTGACAATAGTATCTTAATAATAATAATAAAGAAAAAATTCTATAATAATAATTCCATGCATATACACAGTACATCATCAAAAAAAAAGTTTAATAAACCTTTTAATATACAGTAGCAATTGTGAAGATCATCTGGGAAAACTATTAGTGTACAGTATACTAATATTATAGAAATGGAGTTCCTAAAAAAGGCTGTCGCTCTGCATTTAGGATGAGAATGTGCGTCATTTACATAAATGATTTTTATTAAATAATTCCATCAATTAATAAATAAACCTACCAACCATAATTCTGAAATTATGGCATTATTAATTATCTAGATAATATAAAATGTAAACTACAATAAAACTGAATAAAAGCTAAAAAAAAAAAAAAAAATGGACAAACCCAATATTGGTTACATTTTTTTCTACTGTGAACAAAACTAATTTACAAAATTACAAAATTAAAATTGAAACAGGACTATGAAATAAACTAACCGCTAATTATAATTAATCATAATTCCATACATATAAACAGTACATTGTCAAAAATAGTTTATGAAACTTTAATATGCAGTAGCAGTTATGAAAGTCATCTGGGAAAAGTATTATTATACAGTGTAGTGATAGTATAGAATTGGAGCTCCTGAAACATGCTGTCTCTCTGCATTTAGGATGAGAATGTGCGTCAGAAGTGTTTTGATGGATAGTTTTATGAGGTATGTGACCTATAACGGACAAAAACATGCAGGACTCACACTACTGGGTGCATGCTATCGTGCTAATTGAGAAGTGAGGTCCTCGATTTACCCTGGCTTTAAATTACTGCTCCCCAGAAAGCAGCAGTTTTGATGTGCCTCCATCATGCTCTTCTCATTAACAACATGCAGTTGTGTGAATAAACTGCAGGCAAGTGTCAACTACATCACACAGCATATAGTATAGAGTCAAAGGTCCTCGAGGGCCACACTCTTCAGTTCAACAACAAAAAACAAACAAGACTTTTTTTGTTGTTGTTGTTTTACACTCCTAAATACTGAATAAGGTTTCCAAAAATGTGTTTTAACCAACACAAGCTCATTGGAAGTGTGTGCTTCATCCTATATTTTTTGTGATACATACTTTAAACATACATTAGACTGTGATTTCTAGGTAAAATCAACATTATTAACTTTTTTTTCCTTTTCACATTAATGATATTTACCGGGACATATTATTGATAGGGAAAAATGGTGGCTCAGTGGTTTGCATTGTTGCCTCACAGCATGAAGGCTGCTGGTTCGAATCAGTTGGCATTTCTGTGTTTAGTTTGCATGTTCTCTCCATGTTCATTCTACAGGTGCTCCAGTTTTACTCACAGTCCAAAGACATGCGCTATAGGTGAATTGAAGTATCTAAATTGTCTCTAGTGTATGTGTGGGAATGAGAGTGTATGGATGCTTCCCAGTGATGGGTTGCAGCTGGAAGGGCATCCGCTGGGACTAAGCTGAAGGACAGTGACTGTATGAATGTATATTATTGATGAATATTAGATTATTTTTTATTTGCACATCAAATAAATACCACTATATAATAATAACAATAAAAATATATAAATAATAATAATAATAATAATAATAATAATAATATTAAATTCCTTACATTTAATTAGCGCTTTTTTAGACACTCAAAGCACTTTACACATTAAGGGGAATCTCCTCATCCAGCACCAGTGTGCGGCATCCACCTGAATGATGCAACAGCAGCTATATTGTGCCAGACCGCACACCACACACCAGCTGATTGGTGGAGAGGAAACAGAGTGATGAAGCCAATTATGATACGGGGATGGTTAGGAGGCCATGATGGACAAAAACCAGTGGGCAAATTTGGCCAGGATGCCAGGAATAAACCCCTACTCTTTTCGAAGGAGATCCTGGGATTGTTAACGACCACAGAGTCAGGACCTCAGTTTAACGTCTCATCTGCAAGACGGTACACACTGAGAAGTATAGAGTCACCTTCGCTATACTGGGGCACTATGTTGTACATGTGATGTAGAGCACTAAAGAGATAACAAAAAAGATAAAAGTAATGCAAAATCAAGGTAAAGTTACATGGCTGTGATTGATTTGTTTTATTTTTGCTATTGAAAACATCATTGGTTGTGTTTTGGGAAGAATTTAGGTCAGGTGATCTGTACAAGCCTGCCTTTTTTGTGACAGTGCACAAAAAGGATGTGTACAGACACATATAACAAAACGCACTCAATGAAATGTATTTCAGCTTTGGAAATATGTAGACAGCGCCCTCTAGTGGATTTGACATCTAAAATGTGCAGCGAAACGTATCAAGATCAATGTTTTTTACATTTTGCACAAAGATAGGCTGATGCACATATTTTCAATGAGACTTGGTTGGTAATTTGCAGCAGGATATATGCTGATTCTCTAAAGAAGCTTTTAGTCAACATTTCTTAAAAGAACATTGTTTTTTTTTTTTTTTTTTGAGTCATTTTTCTCAGAGCCATCAATGCCAATAAAGAACCAGTATTTTTAATATACAGTATTAAAAATATATATTGTATTTATTGGGTTTTATAATAATAATAATTATTATTATAATAATAATTATAATAATAATAATAATAATTGGCAGCACAGTGGTTTTTATTATTATTATTACTAATACTATTATTATTATTATTATCAAAAATATAATATAATATAATATAATATAATATAATATAATATAATATAATATAATATAATATAATATAATAGGCGACGCGGTGGAGCAGTAGGTAGTGCTGTCGCCTTACAGCAAGAAGGTCGCTGGTTTAAACCTCGGCTGGATCAGTTGCCATTTCTGTGTGGAGTTTGCATGTTCTCCACGTGCTTGCATGGGTTTCCTCCGGGTGCTCCGGTTTCCCCCACAGTCCAACGACATGAGGTACAGGTGAATTGGGTAGGCTAAATTGTCCATAATGTATGTGTGTGAATGAGTGTGATGGGTGTTTCCCAGAGATGGGTTGCAGCTGGAAGGGCATTTGCTATGTAAAAACGTTCTGGATAAGTTGGCGGTTCATTCCACTGTGGCGGCCCCGAATTAATAAAGGGACTAAGCCGAAAATAAATAAATAAATTAATTAATGAATAATATAATAAAATAAAGGGGAGAGCACTGTGGCTCAGTGGTTAGCCACATCGCCTTACTGCAAGAAGGTCACTGTTTCCCAGCTGTGCCAGTTGGCCTTTCTGTTTGGAGATTGCATGTTTTCATGTTGGCATGGGTTTCCTACGGGTGCTCCGGTTTCCCCCACAGTCCAGAGACATGCGCTATAGGTGAATTGGGTAAGCAAAATTGTCTGTAGTGTATGAGTGTGTGTGTGAATGAGTGTGTATGGGTGTTTTCCAATACTGGGTTGCAGCTGAAAGGACGTTCACTGCGTAAAACATAGGGTAGAATAGTTGTCAGTTCAATCCACTGTGGCGACCCCTGAAATAGAGACTAAGCCAAAGGAAAATGAATGAATAATAATAATAATCTGAAATCTAAAGAAAAGGTTTAACTAATTCCGAGTCACCTCCAAATACAATGTTCATCTCTCTCTTCATTCTGAGAAGCCAAACTAATAGAGACTTCAGCAGATCTGAGGTTTACTCAAAATGTGTCAGCATTACATTCCTGTAGTAGACATATTGCTTAAATCCTGAGGTTGCGGATTGCTGTAAGTGACACTGTTGCCAGCTTTTTTCCCTACTGTGACCGGCCCATGAATTACACTCTAGACAGCTGGAGTGTTCATGTTGCTGTGGAGAAAAGCTGACAGAGACTCTTAGCTTAGCCCTGCCGCTAAGCTCCATGCTTCCTGCCTCGGGGAACAGACATAATCTGAGTCAAAGATTCATTATGATTTCTAATCAGAACCACTTCTTGAGAAGTTTCTTTTTTGTCCCCAAATGCAACAAATTCTTGAACTTTGCTCTAATTTTAGAAAATTCGCTGCAGAGTTAAAGATTATCTGTATCAACCTCATCAACCTCATCTTATTAACAGATAAGAAGTGAAATAGATACACGGATGTACTGGCTGATAAATGCAATTTCTCTGTGTTTAAAATGAGTTTGAACTTGGTGACAATGACAACAAAACTACGGTTTGTTAGATGTGCACATAAGTTCACAAAGTACAACTCCAGCTAAAACTTTAATAAAACTAATATAATTACAAACCTTAAGGGCAAAACATGGTAAAGCGAATACGAGTTCAGTCAGAGATTGTATTCTTCAAGAATTTCTTCAGAATTGTATTAAGTAAACATTATTAATAGTTTAGTTTCTCTTTCATTCATTCATTTTCTTTTCAGGCTTAGTCCCTTCTGGGGTTGCTACAGCGGAATGATCCGCCAATTTATCCACCATACGTTTTATGCAACGGATGCCCTTCCAGCCGCAACCCATCACTGGGAAACATCCATAAACACTTATTTAGACATATGCACAGTTTAGCTTACCCAATTCACCCACCCACCTATCTATCTATCTATCTATCTATCTATCTATCTATCTATCTATCTATCTATCTATCTATCTATCTATCCATCCATCCATCCATCCATCCATCCATCCATCCAGACACTGTCACTTTATCATAATTCTCATATTTACAAGCCTTTTTGCATGATATACGGCTCTATCTGCACAACTCTGGTTTGCACTCATTGCCATATGCCCTTAATGTTTTTGTATTGTATTGTATTTTATTGACTAAAAAATTTTAGTCTTTCTTTTTTATTCTTTAGGTTACATTTTATGTATATATTCGGATCACATTTTATGTATATATTTAGACTAAATTTTAGGTATATATTTAGATTACATTTTATGTATAATTGTATTTATTGTAAATTCTTTCTTAAAACTCGACTTTTTGTATTAGCATTATATGTTAGGTGCCTAGGGTCTGAGAGTAACGTATTTTCGATTCTCTACGTATATGTCCTGTACATGTGGTTGAATTGACAATAAAGCTGAGTTTGATTTTAACTATCTACCTACCCATCTATCTATCTATCTATCTATCTATCTATCTATCTATCTATCTATCTATCTATCTATCTATCTATCTATCTATCTATCTATCTATCTATCTATCTATCTATCTATCTATCTATCTATCTATCTATCTATCTATCTATCTATCTATCTATCTATGGACATGTGGGGGAAACCGGAGCACCCGGTGGAAACCCATGCAAATACAGGGAAAAACGCCAACTGTCACAGCACAGGCTCGAACCAGCGACCTTCTATAATTGTCAGAACCTCACAACACCTATTCAACAGACGAAATCTATACAATTCAACATCAAGAACAACATCTGTAGAAACCAGTTTATTATTCACTGATATAAACGTGCTCAATTTAAGAGCCATCGATTCAGTCAAGTTCAGCGGCTCCATTATTCTACTAATCCGTCCAATTTGTGAACAAATCATTCGGAATGATTTGTGAACTGAAAAAAAAAAACACATCTCAAAATAAATTGTTCACTGATCCAGCTTTTGAGTTCAAATCACTGACTTAATGGTCCGATTACTGCAATTCTTTAGTTAACAGAGTATAAAATAGAGTTAAAGATTCCTTTTGTGAAGACGCTACAAAATATCTCATGCCATTTCCCCCTACAGATTACAGAAAAAATGCAGAGTTGGAAGAATATAAAAAAAATGAGCAAACAATAACAGAACTTTCAATTTGCAAACCGTTTTGGGTGAGCTATTCCTTTGAAACGGAGTTATCATTTGATCACTGCTATTATTCACCTCACAGAGTTCACTGAATCCTGCATGCCAAGATGAAATTTACAAAAAGTAAGGAAGAGGAACCCACTGCTCCTGGGCAAGGTAGATTTTCATCGTCATATATTTCAGTTCAAACATTTTCTCAGTGAAAACTGTTTCAAAATCAATTGACTTCACATTTAAAGTAGCGCCGCTTTAAACTTTCCGTTCTCTTTTTGTTCCTCAGTGGCCATCAAGAAGCGATCTAAAGTCCCGGGAGTGATGATCACACAGTTTGTGCAGGAAATCCCAGCTGGAAAAAGTCATCCTGACTTCTCTCGCAAACCCATCGCCTTGACTATTCAGGAAGGTAATGTACAGCAGCTCAAAGCATCTTTAATGCCGAAAGAAAAGGGTGGTATTTTTACAAGTACTCAAGTGGCTTTGTTAAACCCTCTTTACAGGAAAGTTTGCATTCTTCAAAGCCATTGTCACTGGAGATCCAACACCAACTGTGACATGGGCTCGGAACAATGGAGATACATCTAATCCTGAAAGATATATTGTTTCGTATGATCCGATCTTAGGAGAACATCAATTACAGGTGCCGTTTTATCTGCACATTAGCATTCATTTGCATAAAAATAACAAGTGCGTGAACAAACAAGGGAACACTCAAACCCTTTAGATAAAACATGTATTCTACTTAATTTGGATACAAAACTAAACAAAAAAGGGCACATGTTTAGTTTTGTGTATCGTGTAACTGCCCAGCTAGCAAAGAAAGTTTTGCAAATGTTCATATTAAGCTCTGAAAATTTCACTCAAATCATTTAATTTCGAAATGTGTACGATTTTATTCCTATTATAGAACAAATGAGTGATATAGTAGTAAGATATAATGGGTATCAGAAAAATATCTATAACATTTATAAACATTAAAATATATAGAATTCGTGGTATAAATATATAAACCAAAATTGCACAAAAATAAATGAAATGTAATTTAAAGTTATGTATTTGAGTGTTAAACAAGGAATAGAAAAAAAAACACTGTTGTCCAATTACTTGCCTAGTTTTCCTAATTAGCATAATTAAGCCTTTTGATTGCACTTGAAGCTGAATACTTGTATCTATTATACACAGTTTTAGCCCGCCTTTGAATTTCTTTTTTCTTTTTTTATATTTCCCAAATGATGATTAACAGAGCAAGGAAATTTTCACAGTATTTCACAGTATGTTTTTTCAGCTAGAATAAAAGCAGTTTTAATTTTTTTTAAAAACATTTTAGGGACAAAATTACTAGTCCCGTTAAGCTATTTTTTTTCCCGATAATCTACAGAACAAACCATCTTGCCTAATAACCCTATATTGCCTACCTGATTAAGCCTTTAAATGTCACTTTAAGCTGTATAGAAATATTTTTTGTAAAATATTATGTACTGTCATCATGGCAAAAATAAAAATAATCAGTTATTAGAAATGAGTTATTAAAACTATTATGTTTAGAAATGTGTTGAAAAATATGCATGTATATACAGTACACTACCTGACAAAAGTCTTGTCGCCTAAGTTTTAGGAAAAATAACTTAATAAGTTGACTTCTAGGTGATCATTTGGTATCAGAAGTGGCTTATTTGAATGGCAAAGGATTCTAGATTACGATTATTTTACTAAAATAAAATATAATCATGCCTTGGTTTTTTATTATTTAATTAGGACAGCAAGGTTTCAAGTACTGTTCTATTAAATTAGGACAGTAATTAATTAGGACAGTAATTATTTAATTAGGACAGGATGCTCAATAATGTTCATTGTCTGGTTTCTGGGCTGGCCAATCCTGGAGCACCCTGACCTTCTTTGCTTTAAGGAACTTAGATGTGGAGGCTGAAGTATGAGAAGGAGCGCCATCCTGCTTCGGATTTTGACCTCTCGTGTGGTTTGTAATGTAATAGGCAGCACAAATGTCTTGATACCTCTTGATACCTCAGGCTGTCCACCCTTCAGATCTCTTGCACACCCCCATACTGAATGTAACACCAAACAATGATTTTTCCTTCACCAAACTTGACTGATATCTGTGAGAATCTTGGGTGCATGCGGGTTCTAATAGCTCTTTTGCAGTATTTGTGATGATTGGGATGCAGATTAACTGATAATTCATCTGAAAAATCTACCATCTGCCACTTTTCCAAATGATCAACTAGAAGTCAAGGTATTATTTGTTGCTCTAACAACTCTTACAATATTTTTTTCAGGAATAAGAGGTATTTTTTCTTCAACTGCATATAACTGTACACACTCACTACAGATACATACAGGTGTCTGCACAGCTCTATACTTTATTCAAGGCCAGATAACTTTAAACTCATTTTAAAGGAAAAACAGGCGTGTTTATTACTTTAAAAGTGCCTTTAGAAAAAGTTTTAAGTGTTATCTAGGTTAACCTTAAGAGTTTTAAAGGAACTGCTCTTACAAACATGTGCTTTTGTCCTGCCAATAATTAAAACCAAACTGTGTTTATTAGATGCCCAATGTTGGAGTTGATCAAGCAGACACATACAAATGCTTTGCAAGTAATGAGTATGGACGTGCTGTAGTCACGGTCACACTCAATGTGATTGAAGGTCAGTGCAAAAACCTTTTCCAATTGTACCTGAGACATTTATCTTTGGCAAGCAGCGAGTACAAATAAAACAAGTGAATCAATTATCTGAATCAGCCGTGCTGAGGAAAACAACAATTCTGTTTTTTTGCTTTTTTGTTCAGTTGGGTTCAAGAAGAGCAAAGCCATGCAGGATTCGAGAATAGGTCTGTTTGCATCTATAAACAAGCTAAACTTTTATATATTAACGTATATATTAAATGCAACCTCCAATAGAATATATTGAAATTCAAATTACTTTCAGAGCAACGAGAGAAAGCAGCAGCCGATCTGAAAAAGAACCTGAGGACACGGTAAGCTCTCATTGATCATACCAAAGATGATTTTAGCACAACTTACATTTTAAATGCTCTGTTAACATGTATGTTCAATTGAAAATAAGCACCTGAATGTGTCCGGCTTGACTCTGGCCATCCCTGGAAGGCATTTAAGGCTGTATTGTGATTTCACAGAGCTGAACAAAAAGAGAAAAAGAAAGATGGAGAAGTCGATGAAAAGTTTTGGGAACTGTTGCTGAGTGCTGATAAGAAAGACTACGAGAGAATCTGTGCTGAATATGGGGTGACAGATTTTCGTTGGATGTTGAGGAAACTGAATGAGAAGAAAAGGGAAATAGAGGAGCAGCAGTCACAGGTGAGCTACAAATGAAGGTGAAAAGTCAAGATGTACCATTGAAATATTCTTAAATTACTCAGTTAACAAAATACATTAAACTAAATATTGCATTTAATTGATTTACATTATATACTACTTTACATTTTATACTACATAGTCCAGATTCAATCTTGTGATCGGAAATCAGGCCCGATCACGCGGTTTCAGACTCGATCGGAATCGGATGTTACTTCCCAACCAGGACTCGAATATATAGATGAATATGTAGATGAGGACAATTCAGTATTGGTTCAGTAGTAGATCATAATCGGTTATTTTGTACTGACGTCATGTATCTCATATGCACTATGTCATGGTAAAATACTATGGCGATGGAGGAAACCGCAAGTCATTAAGATGCATAATTCACTGCGTATGTTTGCTGGACGGTTATTCATTGACATTGAAGTTACAGTAGAAGCCCCTATTTCACTGCTGGAGAAAATGAAAGTAAACTCCATTTCTCTCTCTCTGATCGGGACATCCCTACTACATAATAACACTAGAGGTGCAACGGTACACAGAAATCTTGGGTCTGTACATACATACTGGTTTGATACAACAGGAATAGGCAATAAATCCCCAGTGCACTGCAAAATATAATTACTTACACTGAAACAAATAATTTCTGCGAAATTGTGGCATTATTGGGTTGAATTAAACTAAACAAATAAAATTTAGTCATGTTCAACTTAATTTGTTTAAATTCAGCCTAAATAAATTGTTTACAACAACATACCTTAAAAAAGATTTGTAAATCCAAGGATCTTTGAATCGTTGCTTTCAGTGTACTTAGATTTACTTTATTTACAAGCAAAAAATAAGCAAAGGGAAAAAAATAAATATTTTGCTTATCCTGTTGGCAGATTATTTGGCTTGTTTTAAGTAAAAGCTCAATTAAAGTTGATATTATATATATATATATATATATATATATATATATATATATATATATATATATATATATATATATATATATACATTTTTTTTTTTAATAAGAAAGTATTTTGTGTTTGTCTAAGAAATGCTTCATGATTTAAATATTTTTTTAATATATATCGAATAGAAACAAGACGAAAAATCTAAGTAAAAAAACTTTTTTTTTTTTTTTTTGCAGTGTGCTTGTTTTTTCAGTTTATTTTGAGCAGGAATAATTGTTTTGTCACAAGCATCTACAGAACTCCAAAGCTTCTTGAGATACAAAAGTTCAAAATTAATAGAACAATAAAAAAAAATGTTCATAAAATTTTAGATTCATTAAGCTTCAAAACTGAAATCTCTTTTAACTAAAAATGATAACATAAGAAGGCCATGTATCTGGCGTTATTGCAACAGTAGGCACAGTGGACACTCTAATGTGTATGTGTGTATAGAGAAGGAACTCAGCCTCCTTATATGCGCATGGCAGTTTTACAGTGGCAAGTTTGTATGACTGTTTTATTTGATGGAAGCATTCCTGAGCGCTCCATCTCGCATTTTCAGACGCACAGGCATGTTCTGTGTGAAACTCAAAGCATCCTAAGTTTTTTTCTTTTCTTTCTTTTCGCCAAACTCTAGTGACTTGCACATCTGGACTGATCGTATTCATCATCAGAGCACATGAATCAAACTATAACACCTGTACCGTGACAGTTCAGAATGAATACAAGCACCGCTACACAGCTAATTAATACACAAGCACTGAAAGTGAATGTGTGAAATAGCTCACTAGCCTCTAGTACTATTTTTGCTCAGGAAGTGCATGTGCTAAATGCCTCAGTAAATCTAGCCTCTGAGGTAGCTTTTGAAAATTTCGAAAGGGTATTTTTAACTTGCCTTTGCTTTCCTATCAGTACATTGAACACCTGAGCAACTTGAAACATATTGAAGTCAAGACGCCGGGATGTGCCGAATTTGAGTTTGAAATGGATCTCAAAGACCCCAATGCCAAAATCTTCCTCTTCAAGGTTAAAAATAAGTCATTTTTAATTACTTTATTTAAAAAATAATGCAAATAATAATAAACATACCTGATTTTGTTTGTCACAGGATGGTGTTATGGTTCCATTTACCTTTGACACAGACGAGAAACACTCTCTGCGTCAAGTCGGCAGAAAATTCATCTTCAGTGTTAGCGGTCTGAATCCAGAGGATGCTGGATTGTATCAAGTCGATATTGAAGGAGTCAATGTTTTCTCCACTGACTTTAAAAGTGAGCTTTAAGCATTTAGAAAATATTCTACTCTCCCTATTTAGGGACAGATTTACTATCAGCATGCACCAGCACAACCCTCTTTTTTAAACTGAATTCAGCAAAGGCTCGCTGAGTATTATCAGAGAAAGGGAATGGATACAGTTTATTTCTGTGGCTGACCATATTACATATGGATTTGTATGAGTTTCCCTTTTCAGAAGCAAAATTTCTGGGAGGAGAGCATTTATATGAATCATGCACTGTGATTTACTCAATTTTGACCTAGTCAGACATATAGTAGGATGTAAATGACAATGGGCTTTGAGAGCAAATGATCAGTCATTTTGTTCTGTTACTCGCCATCATATATTTTCAATATTTAGAAATGTCTTTCTTCTGTGCAAAACTATATTTTGGGGAATGCCACAAATCTTCTTTCTCGTACAAAGAAAGTAGATTGCAATATGACACAGACACATTTGAAGAACCTGAGTCATTATACACTCAAATCATCACAGCAGCTTTCAAATCTTTCAAACCGTTCAAATGAGAAAAACGGCAATTTAAATTTTCTACACTTTTTACCCAGCTTTTTCAGCTTTAAAGAATACAGCAATTCAATATCCAATGGCACTGAATAGAAAAGCAGCTTGAAAATTCTGCTAAAACATCTCCTTTTGCACATAAATGTAGCAAGCTAAAATAACACAAGGTGAATAAACTGAATGAATTATAACTGTACATATACAGTTAGGTCCATAAATATTTGGACATCAACACAATTCTAAGATTTTAGCTGTATACACTAGGACAATTTGAAATGAAGCGAACAAGATGTGCTTTAACTGAGACTGCCAGCTTTAACTTATTTTAGAAATGCATATATTTTTTAGAAAATATATTTTAAATTAATTTACATCCAAATCAGGTATGCTATGTGAATTACAACATTTTGGATATGTGCCTCCCACTTGTTAAGGGACCAAAATTGATTGGACAGAACAATAATCATAAATCAAACTTTCACTTTTTTATACTTGGTTGCAAATCCTTTTGCATAAAATTCCACTTCATTCTCTTCAAAAGCTCTTTGGTTGGTTTTGCAGAATGCTTTGGGTCATTCATTTGGCTTAACATGAGCAGAAAATTTTGCCTGAAACACTTCAGAATTCATCCTTTTGCTTTTGACAGCAGTCACATCCTCAGTAGATACAAGAGAACCAGTTCCAATGACAGCCATACATGCCCACGCCATGTCACTACTACCACCATGCTGCACAGCTTAGGATCATGAGCAGTTCCTTTCCTTTTCTATACTCTTCTTGTCCCATCATTCTGGTACAAGTTGATCTTGATCTCATCTGTCCATAGGATGTTGTTCTAGCACCGTGAAGGTTTTTTTTTTAGAACTTTAATCTGGCTTTCCTCTTTTTGAGGCTCACCAATGTTTTACATCTAGTGGTGAACTGTCTGCGTTTACTCTGGTGTAGTCTTCTTTTGATTGTTGACTTTGACACACACCTACTTCCTGGAGAGTTTTCTTGATCTGGCCAACTTTTGTAAAGGGTGTTTTTCTTTACCAGGGAAAGAAGTCTTTGGTCATCCACCACAGTTGTTTTCCATGGTCTTCCAGGTCTTTTAGTGTTGCTGAGCTCACTGGTGCGTTCTTTCTTTTTAAGAATGTTCCAAACAGTTGTTTTAGCCACGCCTGATGTTTTTTCTATCTCTCTGATGGGATTGTTTTGTTTTTTCAGCCTAGTGATGACTTGCTTGACTGATAGTGACAGCTCTTTGGATCTCATCTTGAGAGTTGACAGCAACCGATTCCAAATGCAAGAAGCACACTTAAAATGAACGCAGGACCTATCTGCTCATTGTAATTAGGATAATGAGGAAAAAACACACCTGGCCACAGGACAGCTTAGAAGCCAATTGTCCATTACCTTTGGACCCTTAACAAGTGGGAGGCACATATTGAAACTGTTGTAATTCCTATAGCATCCACCTGATTTAGATGTAAATACCCTCAAATTAAAGCTTACAATCTGCAGTTAAAGCACATAGAAAAACATTTCAAATCCATTTTGTTGGTGTATAGAGCCAAAAGTGCTATAATTGTGTTGATGTCCCAATATTTATGGACCCAACTGTACTGTATAACTGTTACTGTTTTGCTATTCAGGTTTATTCAATAAAATAAGAGCATTTTTTGAACATAAAACAAGTAAATTTAGATGTTACCACAATGTCTTTTTTACATTTCCAGTTCCGGCGGCAGACTTCTTGGTAAAGATTCAGGAAGTGAAGGCCATAGAAAGACAGGATGCCGTGTTTGAGTGCCTCTTATCTGCTCCGCTCCCTAAGATATCCTGGCTAGGCAAGAACGTTCCTCTGGAACATGGCGAAAAGTATGATATCTCTGTTTCTGAAGACATGCTAATCCATAAACTGGTGGTGAAGGACTGTATGCAAGTGGACAAAGGAATCTACACAGCTGTGGCTGGTATGAAGTCTTGTAACGCCTGGCTGATAGTCGAAGGTAAAATCAAATGCTTCAGCAAACATTAAACTACTTGGATTGACTGATAAACGTGTGTACAGATGACATAAAAACAACACTCTGTAATATGTTTTCTCCCCTACCATAAGTGTATAACAATCCAAATATAACTGTCTAGTGGATGGCCATGCACCCATCCATCTATCCCATTGTTCTATTCATTTATCCATCCATCCATCAATCCATCCATCCAATTTTTCTATCCATCCATCCATCCAATCCATCCATCCTATTGTTTTATTCATTCATTCATCCATCCATCCATTCAACTGTTCTATCTATCTATCTATCTATCTATCTATCTATCTATCTATCTATCTATCTATCTATCTATCTATCTATCTATCTATCTATCTATCTATTTATCTATCTATCTATCTATCTGTCTGTCTGTCTGTCTGTCTGTCTGTCTGTCTGTCTGTCTATCTAATTGTTCCATCCATCTATCTATTTTAGAGATGTCCAGACTCAGTCCTGGAGGGCCGGTGTCCTGCAAAGTTTAGTTCCAACCCCAATCAGACACACCTGGGCTAGCTAATCAAGCTCTTACTAGGCTTTCTAGAAACATCCTTGCAGGTGTGTTGAAGCAGGTTGGAGCTAAAATCTGCAGGACACCTGCCCTCCAGGACCAAGTTTGGACACCCCTGATCTATCTCATTGTTCTATCCATCCATCTCATTGTTCTATCCATCCATCCATCCATCTCATTGTTTTATCCATCCATCCATCTATATCATTGATCTATTTATCCATCCATCCATCCAGTAGGGGTTGTGTAAGAAATATTCATTGACTCAATGTTGACGTTGGCATTATCACTTTACAGATCCAAAGATGATTTGACTCTAAAACTCCAATCATTTGTTCACATTGTAGTCAAAATTCAAATGATTTAAATTAATGAATGATCAAGTTCCACAATGGTTGCTTCAATTGCACAGCTTAATACAGAGCGACCTGACAAGTCCCATAAATAATTTCATTCTGAGAAAGTAAAATTAATACTTAAAAATCAAAATGAAGAAGTAGCACAAAAGAAATCTTCCCTGCATTGTTCAAGTGGCCATTTATGTCCATTACATCATTAAGAGCGGGATGTACGTGTGCAGTCTCATGCAGACATCCAGGAAGTTTTCCCCTCAATGACCGGAATATTAACACCTCAATTCTATGTTGGTCTGCCCTTGGAACAGCTGACCCAGATCCCAACCAGAGGGGCAAGAAAGCAGTACGCAAAACCACTCAAGCAGGTGGTGGAGGCGCAGATCTGATGAAGATTGCGGCGGAGCAGAGCGAGAAGCTGCAGAAGGAGCGTGATGAGAGGATGGAGAGGATTGAGAAGATGAAGCAGATCCAGGCTGAGGAAGAAGCTGCCAAAGAGGAAGAGAAACCAGCAGAGGAGCAACCTGCTGCACCAGAACCACAGAAACCAAAGCCTAAACCTCAGCCTCAACCTCAAATTAAACAAGAATCTGAGGGTCCAATAGAGGAGCCAGAAGCTGAGCCCAAACCAGAGCCAGAGGTTAGGGAGGAAAAGCCAAAAACAGAGGAAGCTGCTCCACCTCAGGCAGAAGAAGAGCCAACGAAAGAGGAGCCAAGGAAAAGAGTGAGGACTGGGCCTTTAGTTCCAGACACTGTTATAGGTAAGCTGGCTGTTCTGATTTACTAATTAAATCATTATTTGACTCTTTTAACTGTTTGATTTAGAGGCTAATTTGGAAACAATTGTACAATCGTGTTTGTGCATTTTAATATAATTTAAATTATAATTTAATTCCCAATGATGGTTGGGTTTAGGGGTAGGGCTTGGGGACACACCTTATAAAAATAGTACACTTTCTTTATATAAAATAACTATTTCACACATTGGTAAAAAATGCCTATGTTATTTTTTAAGAGATTGTGCTGTGTTATAAGCTTAAGAACTGGACACAACTGGTTCCACTGTACTGAATGTTTTTGTTTCACAAAACGTAGCTACTTTAACTATTAACTCAGGATTTGTGCTACACTCGTACGAAAGGCAAACGTGTCTCAAACCAACCCTAATCATTCAAAGTTTGTTAGTGTCGAGGTGCCCATAGCAGGCCGTAGTGGAGGATAGCGGAGGGGTGTCACAGATATAAATTAAGAGCCGGGGCGAGCGTTGGTTGTCGCGGACGAAAGTGAAGAGGGTTGGGGAGTTGTGGAACAAAGTGAAAGTGAACAGCTTACGGGGAAGGAGGGCGGGTGAGTAGGGGGATCAGAAAAATGAGATTTCAGAGGTGCCGGATCCGGACTGTTCCGGCACAAATTAAGAGCTGAGTATATCCCAATTAGGGCTGAACAATATATTGTTTGAGCATCGCAATTTGAGTATCTGCAATAGCCACATCACAGGTATGGATTATTTATTAAAGATTTAAAAAATAAAGACCTTATTAAATATTATTTTTTCATAATTATTTATATGATGATGACCATGTTATTTTAGGTTTGATTGTTCAAATTCTGTACTTGAATACTGTTAGACTCCTGAGAAAACCACTGTTTATTTATGTATTTTTACTTGCAATTTATTATAATTTATGTGGATGCACTTCATAGAAAAAGACTCATCTCAGTTAATCTAAATGAACAAAATCGCATATTGCGGCAAAACTAAATATCGCAATGTAAGATTTGTTCGATATTGTGCAGCTCTAACCCCAATGTAACATTGTAAATTCAGTCTTAAACACAGCATTTCCGTTGGCTGTTTTGCATGTTGATAACTTGATAAAATTCCACACACTTTATTGAAAGACGTTGAATTATGAGGAATAGCAGAACCAAATAAAACTAAAGCAAGGAATTTCTATACTTGTGCGCCTATTTTGAAAACTATTTTCATGATGCAAGTAAACACAGTGAGGCATATTTGTAATAGTGTTGTAAATACAATACTGTTGTTAATGCACCTGTTGTTCAGACCCAGGAGTTCACTTCACCAGTGGGCTGTCAGATGTTCATGCCATCATTGGTCAGACAGCTGAAATGGTCTGCAAACTCAGCAGTGAGAACTGTGATGGCATTTGGTATAAGGATGGAATAGAGGTAAGCACAGGGTTAAAACCCATTCTTAAAGTCCCAGTGTGTATACAAATCCTCAAATATAATAGATATTAGTTTATACATGAACTGAAACAGCAATTGTTACTCAGGAAATATATATATTTTTAAATATCTCTACAGATAACAGCAACAGATGATCTGAAGATTGTCAAAGATGGAGCAGTTCATAAAATTGTTGTATCAAACTGCACAGAGGATGACAATGGAAAGTACCGTTTTGAAGCAGATGGGCGTAAAACTGAGGCAATACTGGTTGTGGAGGGTAATTAATGTTTCTCGTTGATCCTTGACTGATAATATGGAGATGCATTTTCTATAAATCACTAATTTTTATATACTATCATATGCTGTCTTTCAGACCCACCACGGATAAATCTAGAAGACTTGGCTAAATTCTCAGAGCCTGTGATAATCAAGGTTGGCCAAAATGCAACGTTTAAACTGGAGTTTGTAGGTCGTGAGCCAATGAAAATACAGTGGTACCAGGAGGGTGAGGAGATGCTTGA
Organism: Danio rerio; assembly: GCF_052040795.2. NCBI lineage: Eukaryota > Metazoa > Chordata > Actinopteri > Cypriniformes > Danionidae > Danio > Danio rerio. The sequence continues at coordinate 48,931,458 of NC_141026.1, read as the reverse complement.
GGATAATCACATTAAGATTGAGAGGTCGTCCATTCACAGTCGCCTTCTACTTGTGAAGTGCCAACGCAAAGACAGCGGAGAAATAAAGCTGAAGCTCAAAAATGAGTTTGGAACCATTGAAGCCCGATCAAAACTCATTGTAATAGGTTGGTGATAGACATACTATGTAAGAGCCACATATTATTAAGAAGAATACTGTTAAATATTGTAAAGAGAAAAGGATTTTAACTCATAATCCAAATGCAATCTGTATACCACCTTAAAAAAAAGAACTCAATATTAATTTTCTTGTAATACAGATAAACCCACCAATCCAATGGGACCTGTTGATGTTATTGAAGCTTCATCCTCCTGCGTGGAGTTCAAGTGGAGGCCTCCAAAGGATGATGGCGGTTCCCCTATAATTAACTACTATTTGGAGCGTAACCAAATTGGACGCAACACCTGGATGAAAATTGGGAACATCCCAGGGGAGCCGCATTACAAGGACAATGATGTGGACCATGGAAGGAAATACTGCTATCGCATTAGAGCCTTGACTGCAGAGGGTACCAGTGATGTTTATGAGACTAGTGACATCCAGGCTGGCACCAAAGGTGAGATTACATTTGTTTGGATTATAAATAGTGTACTAAAATGTTACTGATAATGTATTGAAGTTTAGAAAAAAAAAAATCAGAATATAGGTTAAGACCAAAGTATTCTTTAGGTTTACACATTCATGAAGGTCCACACATCAGATTAGTATGCTTACTGGATGACTTTTGTAACTTTTTATAACAAGCTCGCACATGTGTTTTCAGTTATTCTTGCACTTCTTAGGGCGAACTCACATTATGTATAGTTGCCTTAAACAGTGCTAAAGCGCGATTGTCCCCCCTCTCCCTGAATGGCCTGCACTCACATTGCATTTTGCCTTCTGAACCTCAGCGCGCTTATGTCCTCGATGATGCGACTGTTCAGTTTGTCAGGACAAGAATCGCTCTCGCTCAGGAAGTGGAGATTGCTTTAGTTACATTGTTGTAGCTGTTTGGGATGCAGTGACCATCAGTCAAATATTTTGCCGAACAGATCCACAACTTTTGACGCTTATAAATTATCATAAAAGTCCTTGTGCTGCACGTATTAGGAGGTTTGAAGAAGGTGCAGTTGATGTGCAGTGAGGGGTTTGCATCTTTGATAAACTACGACAGTTAGCATTCATTAAAAAGCAAGAACGATGAATAAATCCATATGAAACAGTCCCTTAAAAGTGACGTTAGGTCTTCAGTTTCAGGCTCAGGTGTGCTTTGGCCTGGGCTGGCCAATTGAACCATGCCTGAGTCCGATTTGGAGCACTCACACTTGTCAAACGAACTGGAAAATGTGCCTGGGCATGGTTCGGAAAGCATAGTGTGAGTGGAGCCTTTTGTTTATCCTTTTTAAGCTAATAACAAGGAACCAGGCCATTCAAAACAACAAACTACTGAAGACAGCAAAATCAACATGAGCAATTCCATGCAAATGTCAACCTTGCCATGAAAAAAATTAAGCTTTCACCAAAATACGAAAACCGCTTCTGGGTTTTTTGTGCAAGCAAGTATTTTACAGTACTTTAAAAACACTCAAAAATGCATTTGTCACTGTTTTCAAACTATTCTCTTTAATTTACCAAAGACACACAAGTGGCAATATCATATCCGTCACATCCATAACGAAGAGATGTCACATCCGTAACAACACTTTTTCCTTATAAATGTGAAAATAATAAATTAAATAAAACCAATAATTTTTGTTTAACAGAGAGCCAACACTTATGCTTTTGATTAGCATTGTTTCTTTTGGGTTGTACAGTTTAATTCACAAAATTTTTTCAAAGTATGTTTTATACTGTAAACCCATAGACTTTTTTGTCACATCCATAACGCATGTTTGTTTTCCTCAATTTTAAGTACAAGACATGTTTACAGATTTGTATTTTTCTGGTCCCTTAACTCTGTGGTCAGTTGTTCTGGAAAGTATAATTAGTTGCTTCAATATAATGTTAACATATATCTTCTATATGAATTTATGCTTTAAGTTTTACAGCAACTTTTTCTGACATAAATAAACAAACAAACAAATAAATAAATCAACAAATAAAACTGCTTTACATTTTAAAAATAGCAAATTAAAACATTGTAAATGTTTAGCTGTTCTGTAAAATAAATATATTATTTTCCATAAATGCTCTATTTTACAGTCAACTATAAAACAGTATTTAGAAAAAAAGCATTACATAGTTATATTAATATATCTGTATCTTATATCTTTCTGGCCAAAATGTGCAGCCCTGAAAACATATTTTAACAGAATAACCCATTTCATTTTTTTACTACATGTATCCCTTAAAACAACCACAGTAGATCTGGAGTTAGATTTCCCCCCTGAAACTGTTATATTAAAAAGGCTGATTTGTTACAGCATATCCTGGACCACCATCTACACCCAAAGTGGTGAGTGCCTTTAAGAACTGCATCACTTTGGCCTGGACACCTCCAACCAACACCGGTGGAACCAACATTGTCGGTTACAATATGGAGAAACGCAAAAGGGGCAGCAACTTATGGGGTCAAGTGAACCCTCCTGAAGAGCCAATCAAAGGTTTATGTTTTGTAAATCCCAAAGCTGTCTTAGTGACTTCTGCAAAACATTCTAGGCCTTCGCTTATGCATATTTTACTCGCTTTCCTCCCCAAGGCAAACAGTATGATGTGAAGGATGTTGTTGAAGGAATGGAATATGAATTTCGTGTGTCAGCCATCAATTTCTCTGGTGCTGGAGAACCAAGTGCACCATCTGAATTTGTGATAGCCAGAGATCCCAAAAGTAAGTCGATGGCAGTAAGTCAAAAAGCATTTTCATAGGGCAAGATGATGTTTAAGGTTTGCTGAGATATAGCACAAAGGAGCAAGAAAAGAAATAATAATTCTACATCTAACCTTTCTGTACTTCGATTTTGGATTTCAGAACCCCCTGGTAAAGTCATTGACCTGAAAGTCACAGATTCCACCTATAGTTCTTTGTCTCTGAGTTGGACTAAACCAAAGGAGGAGAAGGGCGTCCAGGATGAAGCTAAAGGTTATTTTGTGGAATTAAGGCCAGCTGAGAGCATAGACTGGGGTCGCTGCAACTCCAACCCACTTATTACAGCTTCTTACACAATTCTTGGCCTCAAGTCTATGGCTATGTATTGGGTCAGAGTAGTTGCAACCAATGAAGGTGGTGATGGAGAACCCAAGGATCTGGATAACTACATTATTGCCATGCCTCCACCTGGTACAGTATGATTTCTTTTTTATACGTGTACACTAGTTAAAAGTTTGGACATTATACTTGTTATGATTATTTATTAAATTACAGGTTTTGAATAGTTTTTTTCCCGCAAAATTGATCCAGCTGACAAATCAAAGGACTTTTTTTTGAAAATGTATAAATCATACCTGTATTTTATATTCAAATCTAAAATTTTATATTAAAGTTATATTGATTTATTTTTTTATAAATCAAAGAAATAATAGCATAACCATTGAAAATCATGTTAACTCATCCAATATCTTTTAATACATCATAATGCTCCTCAAAGTTGTTTAAAAAAAGTTTAGTTTTATAGTTTTGATGACTTAATATCAATTAATTAAAAATAGCACTTATAGAATGCAGAAATGTCCAAACATTTAACTTTGTTTTAAATACTCAACAATTACTTATCATTTCATGCATTATGTAATTAACAAGGGCTCTATTTTGATGATCCATGCGCAAAGTGCAAAGTGCAGGGCGCAAACGCATTAAGGGTGTGTCAGAATCCACTTTTGCTAATATAAGGACGGAAAAAAATCGCTTTGTGCTGTGGCGCATGGTCTAAAAGGGTTGAGCTTATTTTCTTAATGAGTTATAGGTGTGTTTTGAAGAATAAACCAATCAGAGTCTCATCTCCCATTCCCTTTAAGAGTCAGTTGCGTCGCACAATGGTGTATTTGCTATTTACATGGCAGACTTTGTACGTGGAAAAACTGAACACTTCTCTAGAGAGAAAACAGTTAAACAGAGATCTACAGTGCGAGAATGAGTGATAAGGCCTTCTCATTATCTACTTTTACTTTCGCTATCGTGGATAGGAAAACCTTGTATGCACAGACATCAATAAGCCTATAAATAATTCAATTTGTTTGTTAAGCGCAAAGATTGGTTTCAAAACTATTTCTAAATTTAGTTCTAATTTCCAGCAAACGAATAAATGAACAATAAAAACGAAGTGTGGTCAAAAAACTGAGTTATACCCAAATACACATGCTGTGCCCCATATGGTCTAAAACCTGACAGGTGGGCAAATCTAAGCTTGTTTTTAATAAAACAAATATAAATATGCATATAATAAATAACACTGCTAATAATAATAACATTATGCAAAAGCAAATAGTCACGAATAAACTGAAAAAGCCCCCCGAGATGAAGGCATTAAAGTATGGTTTTTATATTTATGTAGGCTAGAAAATAATATGTTCTGTAATATTATAATTATTTATATTTATATCCTATAAATATACTTATTATATCCTATATATATCCTTAATATTTTAATTCTTTTTCTTCATATGTAAAGTTATTTGCATATTGCTCTACATCTTGTGTGTATTAACCAGTGTGTGTAAGCAAGGCGGACAACTAACGCGCTCTGCGCTGGACTTTAGACAAGCTTTGTTCTGGTCTATAGAACTGACTATTAGAGTTTCTCAAAATAGCAATGCGCCAGCAATGCGTCTCAAAACGCCTCCTTTTTTAGACTAGACCGCCTATGGGCACACATATGAGTGCAAATGCATTTGCTATTTAACAGTGTGGCGCAAATGCAAAACAACTTTTGCTCCAAGCTGAAACTAGCAAACAACAATTGCATCGCGCCTTGGGCCACATTGCACCGTGTGTATGATAGGGCCCTAACTATTTGATGTAAAACTCTATTTCAGTAAGGCCAAGCTTCACCAACCGCAAAATGAAGAGTTTCATGGTTGTGAGAGCTGAAAATTCTGCTCGGGTCAACATAAACTTTGAGGTAACCTAAAATATTTATATTTACAACATTTTCTTATTAATAGAAGTCTGAATTTATTACAATATGAACTCCCGATTACAGGCATCCCCAACACCAACTATAATCTGGCTGAAAGATGGAATGCCGGTGTCCAAACGAGTAAACATAAGCAATGCAGATGGGATGTCCCAACTCCTGATTGCTTCGGCGGAGCGTTCAGATTCTGGCATCTATTCCATTACTGTCAAGAACATGGTGGGTCAGGAAACGTTCAGTGTTGAGATCAGAGTGACAGGTAAGAGACATTAATAAGTTAACATTAATGAAATAACATTAATAAAGGGCAAGTTCATCAGTCCTGAAATATAATTACTTTATTGTGGTTTTGCACATAGGAAGTGTCTCTGGATAAACATAATTGTTTGACCTTGAACAATATCAGCCAATTCAATTTCAGGGTTATGGGATAGTTTACCTAAAAATGAAAATGTGCTGTTTGTTTACTCAACCTCAGGCCATTCAATTTATATTGGATCCTTACACCTCGTTCAAAGACAAATATAAGCACTTTTCTAGCTTTTTCAAAATGTTCCAGCACTTTCCAAGTGTGGAAAATTATATAAATTTACATACTTCACATTATATCAGATGCTATTTGTAACAGTATTCTATAGAATAGAATTAAAAGGAATACAGTATTCTATAGTATAGAATTCCCAGCCAATTCAAATGTTATCACTCGATTGAATGGGCATTATCAGTGGTTATCAGCTGATAGATATGGGCCAGTAGGAGCCTTCTTGCGTCTACTGGTAGACTCAGAAGGCTGTTATCATACATTCACAAAATTTTATTGTGAATTGTGTGAGCATTAATATAGTTATTTTGTTGGTTTGAATGGGCCATTAGATCTACGTTAAGTACCCTGATATCAGTCATATCCATATGGTTTGATGGGGTTTTATGACCGGATCATTCCAGAACATATCAATATCACACAAGTAGCTGTGCAATAAGGCTGTATATCGCCACTGATGGGAGGTGTGTGCTGGCTCGAGGACGCAGGCTGAGTGACTTAATGCCCCCACCAGTGCAGATATACAGCGATATCGCACTGCTACGAGTGTGATATTGCATTTATACAACAGTTCAATGGCATAATCTTGCGTATAAAATCAAAGAAAATCAAACAGAGTCTCAATAACCCCTTTGTATTAGGAACTACTTTCTTCTGCCATACCTTCACATCTGCATCTAACTGTCAGAACAGCAGAAACTGTTGCTAATCCACCAACATAACTTTAGAGCTAGTATTTGAATGATTCTCTAGCTTAGTGTCTAAAGTGATGACAAAATGGGTCATTTTTGCTCACATTTTAAGATTGTAAGGCTGAACGGCATAAAATGCCATCAGTCTAGAGACATTTCCCAGTATTTCTCTGTTGCAACTGGGATATAACAATAATTAACGCCGAAAAATGCAAATCAAAACATACACTACCAGTTTCTGTGGTATTAATACAGCAATAGAAAAAAATACAAAAGAGAGAGATCGACTTAGAATGTCACTTACCTGATTTATAATTTGTTCAGCTATAGTTTGAAACTAACGTTGAGAAAACGCTGAGATTTTCTCCCTTCAAGGACTTATTACGCAGTCTCTGACACCATCTTGTGGGTGGAACGTCAACCATCACATTCTTTGTTCTGCTAAGACAGGCTGATGGTGGCTGATGCTCTGAAACTCTAAAATTATAACTAATTTAACATGGACACTATCGTTATAAATAAACTGCATAGTTGCAATCTAAACAACTACATTGTCAACTAAAAAAAGAATCAAAAGTACAATTATGTTGTCCAACAACTGCAATATGTCAAAATGTAGTGTCCTTTTCTTGTTGATGTATGTGGGTGAAGTAATACATAAAAGTAATGGGTAAAGAGACTGTACAACTGCTGTTACTTGCAGAATATCAAACAATTTTCAGCCAATCAGAATGAAGAACCAGACAGAACTGTTGTATAAATATACATATATATATATACATATTTATTGTACAGTAGGTACACATCCTACTTGGAATAAAGTCTCTAAAATAATATTGAGGAATGCTTTATGGATGGTGTGGATACCTGGTATGTTTGCAGATGATCCCAAACCCCCTGGCCCAGTGGAGCTGGAAGAAAATGTCCCTGGAACACTGACGGTCTCCTGGGAACCTTCATCTGATGAGAAACGAGATAATCACTTGCACTATATGGTGATGAAACGCGACTCTGTCAAACGAACCTGGCAGACAGTGGCTGACCGCTTATTCAACAATAACTTTACAGCAGTTAACATCACGCCAGGACGGGAATATAAATTCCGTGTGTATGCCAAAAATGACATAGGCCTCTCAGAACCATCCGAGTCCCTGAAATGGGGTGTTGTAAAGAAGAGAGGTGAGATCTGGTCTGCTCTTGATAAAAAACATACAAACACGGTTGAAGTCAAAATTATTCTCCGTCCTGTGATTTTTTTTTTTTTTTCCCAAATGATGTTTAACAGAGCAAGGGATTTTTTCACAGTATTTCCGATAATATTTTTTTCTTCTGAAGAAAGTCAAAATAATAAAATAATAATAAGCAGTTTTTAATTTAAAAAAATAATTTTAAAGTCAATATTATTAGCCCCCTTAAGCAATATATATTTGTTGATTGTCTACAGAACAAATCACTGTTATACAATGACTTGCTTAATTACTCTAGCTTGCCCAATTAATCTAGTTAAGCCTTTAAATATTACTTTAAGGTGACTTGTATCTTGAAAAAATATTTCTAGTGAAATATTATGTAATGCCATCATGGCAAAGATATAAGAAACCAGTTACTAGAGATTAGTTAATAAAACCATTATGTTTAAAAATGCAAAAACAAATCTTCACTCTGTTAAACAGACATTGGGGGAAAAAATATAGAGGGGGATTAATAATTCAGCAGGGATAATAATTCTGACTTCAACTGTATGTCTCCACCTTCAGATTCTTTGCTCTATTGAATAAATCCCATGTTTTCCGATGTCTTGCAGAAAAGTTCATCCTCAACTTACCTCCATCAAAACCCTGCAACTTTGACTCCGCTCCCAATTTCACGGTGCCACTAAAGATGCACACAACCCCGGAGAAATATGAGTGCTACATGAGCTGTGCGGTGAAGGGCAATCCAAAACCCCATGTCACCTGGTACCGCAATAACATCAGCCTGAACACCAACACCAACTACTACATTTCAAACACCTGCGGCGTCTGCTCCATGCTCATCTTAAGAGTCAGTGCCAAAGACAACGGAGAATACAAAGTAGTGGCAGAAAACTCTGTAGGCCGTGCTGAGTGTAGCACACAGCTGACGATCCTAGGTATGTTGTCAGAATAGGTGTGAAATAACCACCTCTTATGTATCTTATTGAGCTTTATTTACATCTGTTTGTTTCATGTGTCAGGGTCAGAAATAACATTTTCTATTGAAGGGCAACTCCTGTTATTATCACTAAAGCTACTTACAGTGCAATAGTAACCTCTGATTCATTCCCATCTACATCAAATCTCTAACATTTTCAGTGGTGATTAATTAAAACACCTCTAGTGTGTTCTTAAGCTTAACAGAAATTTATGTGATTGTCTGTGATGCTTAACACTCCAAAATAGCACTTAAATAGAAATGCAAAGCACACATTTAAAAGTAATATGAATTAACTTTTTCATTTTTAACTTTGTCAGACACAAGATATTAAGTCAAATTTAGATTTGTAAGAAAATTCTGATTTGTTTTCTTACTAATGGGTACAGGACACTAACATCATAGTCTATTTATGTAAGTAGGGTGACCAAAAATGTAACTTTGACATTCTAATTGTAGTGTTCTCATGCAGTGTGTTGCAACTGACTGAACACAAGTTAAACCATAGACAATGAAGACAGAGTCGTAGTAATGTACATAATTTACTGTCACTCTTCTTAGTACTTGTGGTGAAAACTGCAATAATAAATAAATAAATAAATAATACATTTTACAATTTTTACAAAAAAATAGGCATAAAAATATTTAAAGAAGATATTTTATAATGAAACCCCTTAAAGGGCAACACACTAACTGAAACTCTTCACACAGTGGACTAAAAAACAACAGGAACTGACGAATGGGAATATTTGTGTGGCATTTTTGTTTCTGACCATCATATCTCATCTGTTGAAAAAAAAATTGTCCAGTAAATCTTTTATTACATTATACATTAAAATATATTAATAGAGTCTGGGTTTATTTTGTTTTTTTAGAAAAATGACAATTTGTTTAGAATAATAAACGTTCTCAATTGTTATGCCTTAGGGTTGGGTGACGTCGACCAATTTGGCATACGATGTCTCATGTGAAACATTTTGATGGACGATGGCATCATCGTCGTAGGCGGCGGTGAATTAATTATTCATGAATAATTAATTGATTCAGACTGAATAAATTATTTGTAGACTACTGTTTCAACTATCTGTATTTGTTTTACCCATAACCAAATCATAAACAAATAAAAATAAGATAACACATAAATTACCACCTGTCAATCACTTTTTTCGTGGGATTCTGGCATAAATAGGCAGAGTGATCTGTTTCTTTATAATGGCATCGACAAACTTAGTAGGGAAAAAAAAAGGTGCACAACCAATAACCAACCAACAGTATGCTGTTTTCGCAATGCCAGCTCAGCATCGTGATCGTGTATCGACCCAACCCTATTTTTAACCTTTTCTTAACTTTAACTTTAAAGTTAAACCATTAAAAGTTTAAGTTAAACATTTATGAAACAAAAATATATTTAAAAGTAGTACGAAATATCATCAGCAGCTCACAAAATTAATATATTTTAAATGTAAAAAAAAAAAAAAAAAAAAAAAAAGATTAAAACAGTTGACAAAAGTGCTGTTGCATTGTAACTGTTGTCTCTAATAACAAACTAATAATTTAATTTGTTTTGGGTTTTTTTCCCAGAGTGAATTATCCGTGTGACTTCTGGAAGACTGTGGTGAATCATCTTCGATTTATAAATGTAAACATAATAAAAAATCTTGAAAATGAAAAAGAATTGCCAAGCATTTTAAATGTATGAATGTCAGCAGCTCAAGCTTCATTTCCATGCCAATTGAGCACACTATTTTGTTTGTCTTAAATATTGTATGCATTTTTTGTCATGTTACTATTCAGGGCTTTAATTTAACATCACTAATAAAAACAAGTGAATCAAATGTATGTAAAGCCTTACTATTACTGTTCGCAAACTGGTAAGACATGTTTTGCAACAAATATTGGTCTCCAAATGTATCACATACCTTTATCTTTGAAGTGACCCCACCAGGACAAAGGTTAAAAACATTTAAAAGTGAAAACAACTAACATTTGCTCTTAAGAGCTAGTAAACCTGCTCGCAAATGTCAATGTAATGCAATAACTTTCCTTGTAAATTTCTGAAGTTGGTCATAAACCATGATCATAAAAATCCCTCCAACGTTCAACGATCAGAAACTGTTGATAATTACTCCCTTATAGTAAACTGCACCACCAAAAATCAGTGCAAAATATATCTGAGGCAGTTTTCAAATAAATGTAATCAAATGCAAGAAATAAATATTTTAAAAAGCATTAAAGTGTTTTATTTTGCCGTAGCCCTGGCCTCAGTTCTTGATTTACAGCTTTCCATTATTAACTTTCCCCTACAGGGACATAAGTATGTGCTAGTAGTAAACAGTGAAATGCATATACAGTAAACCTGGTGGCAGATATTTAGCTGTCCTGCTTGACCCGGTACATGTTAGAGTTATGCAGACAGTCTCTAGCCAACATAACTTTATATATATATATATATATATATATATATATATATATATATATATATATATATATATATATATATATATATATATATATATATATATAGTTGAAGTCAGTATTATTAGCCCTCCTTTGAATTTCCTTTTCTTTTTTTACATTTCCCAAATTATGTTGAACAGGGCAAGGAAATTTTCACTTCATGTCTAATAATAATTTTTCTTCTGGAGAAAGTCTTATTTGTTTCATTTCAGCTAGAATAAACACCTTTTTAAGGACAAAATTATTACCACCTTTTAGCTAAATCTTTTTTTAATAGTCTCTAACAAACCACTATTATACAACAACTTGCCTAATTACCCTAACTTGCCTAGTTAACCTAATTAACCTTGATAAAATAAACCAGTAATTAGAGATGAGTTATTAAAACTATTATGTTTGGAAATGTGTTGAAAAATATCTCTCCATTAAACAGAAATTGGGGAAAAATAAACAGGGGGGCTAATAATTCTGACTTCAACTTTATATAATAACCTAACACTCAAATGTATAATACCCTTCCTAAAATATTTACACCACCAACTGCATATGCACAGTATGTTTATATAAAAATTTTATTGAAAACAACTGGAAATAAATCTTCAAACTTATTGCAAGACAAATGAACTTTGACATGTGGGTTTTGGCTATAATTTGTACGTAGACAACAGAAAAATCTTAGCCAATGGGCCAGAGAACTGACTAAAGCTCAACTAGACAGCTGACTGCACAAATTAACTAAGATTAACTCAAGTGTGCATTATAAAGTGTTTGCCTTGTTAAGTACACTACAGATTTTAACACGAGTTGAACGGCTTGTACTCAAGTAAAACTTACATTTTACAAACAAATGTGTCCCATGTGTTCTAAAATAGAATGCTTTGGGAACAGCTACCATGCTTAAAAAGTTAAGTTTTAGTCCAGAGTGATGAATCAAAGAGCACATTTTCCTACAAGTATTATTATATTACTCCTATTATAAAACATGTAAGGGAAAATGTGCAGTTAAGTTTCTTAAAATCACCCTGTGGGGTTTATTGCAGCGTAATGATCGTCTGACTGTACATTATCTCAGTTATTATACAGCAACTTACCAACTACATTAACAAGCGGACATTAAATATTCAAATGAGTTTTAATTATTAATGTGAAAAGGAAATTGTTAATGCGAGAAGGAAAAACAGCACTGTGATATGACACACATTACACTAGCTAAAGATTTTCAGTGTACCAAACAACAGCTCTTATGGCAGTTTGTCATAACAAATAAAGCAGAAACAGATTTAACACTAACACACTCTGAGACTTGCTGTGAAAAACTAAAGTGATATTAAGCAGACATGTCTAGTGAGCCTTGGGTTAGCTTCCATGGTCACGTTTTCAAATACAATACCTGACAAAAGTCTTGTCATCAAAAATCAGACAGGTTTGGTGAAGGAAAAATCATGGTTTGGGGTTACATTTAGTATGGGGGTGTTGAGTGGATGGCAACAGCCTGAGGTATCAAGACATTTGTTCTGCCAATTACATTACAAACCACAGGAGAGGGCAAATTCTTCAGCAGGATGGCGCTCCTTCTCGTACTTCAGCCTCCACATCAAAGTTCCTGAAAGCAAAGGAGGTCAATGTGCTCCAGGATTGGCCAGTCCATACCTGTCAACCCTCCCATTTTTCCCAGGATTCTCCCGTATTTTACTGTTCTATCCCGCTATCATCCCGTAAAGGTATTTTCCCGTATTTACTCTATTTATAAACTTTATACTCTATTCCCGTATTTCCAGTTTTTCTCTGAACAGCCGAGCCTCCCTATACGCAACCCATACCGCAGAACCCCCAGGGGTCGCCCCTTGCTCTAAAATGTGAGTCTTCTGTGCTTTCGCTTTGTTTAGGAATGAAAACACTTATAAATAAATATTAAAAACGGCGCGATTCCATTTCCTTGCCTATATAATCCACAAAACAGTCATATAATGGTGCATGACTGTCAGCTGACGCGCTCCATAGTGATAAACATATGCTGTTTCCCAAACGGATTCTGTACACGCGATTTGAAGTGAAGAGAAAGTCTGGCTTTTGTGTGCATGTTTAAACAGACTTACAAACATAATTAATAATAATAACATATAAGGATGTTGATCTTGGTAGTTTTTTTTTTTTTTTTCCAAACACAACTAGTTTCATTTTAAATGAGCATAAAAAGTAAGGAAAGCGGTAGAATGCTTTCCAGATGACTTTAATGAGGTATTTGAGTCAGTGCAGAGATGTATGGATGCAGTCCTCCAAGCTCATGGGAGTCATACACAATATTAATTATTTTTCTGCTGCACCATGACTTTATATTCTATACTGTTCATTATTTCTGTTAAGTCAGACCTTTCTGTCCTAATTAAATAATTTTAATCAAGGTATGATCATATTCTATTTTGATAAAATAAGCGTAATCTAGAGGCCTTTACCTTTCATATTCACCTTATTCTTCGCCGACGAGTGGGCGCAGCCATCTGAATCTTTTTGGCTCGAAACTCCCGGTCTCATTCACTTCCATCAATTTTTAGATATTAAAAACTGCTCGTTTCGCTGTTTGATGTTGCAAACTGATATGTCCTTATTATACTATTCTACTTGGTCTGTATAGTCATGCAAACATTTGTTTGTAGAGCAAATAGTTTGACTGTTTTCTGCCGTCAACTACTTTTAGTCATTTCTCCCATAGGCGACTGAATTGAAAGTTCTAAAATAATCGCAAAAACAGGCGCACTTCCGCATTTTAGAATAAGGTCAATAAGCCACTCCTGATACTGAATGATCACCTAGAAGTAAAGTTATTATTTGTTGTTCCTAAAACTCAGATAGGCGACAAGACTTTTGTCAGGGAGTGTAACAGGAACGTAAATTTTTGGTTCCAAATTTAACACATAGAATCAGATAGTAAAGTGTATAACTCTATTCAGCTGTTTCTTCGTTGGATACATCCATTGAGATCTACAGTAGTTCTAGAACACGAGGCACACATCAATAATTTCCCAAAACAGATTACTGAATAATTCACAACATCAGAGCCTCAGACTGCTTGCCTCTTTATTTTAAAAAATGACTAATTTAGACCACTCATCGTAGTGAGGTCATCTGTAATTTACATAATAGGTGTCACACTGTCCTCAGCGCTGTTTGTGGCTGCCATAATATAATTTATGAATAAAGCAGTGAGAGTCTTCGGCTTGTGTTTACCAAATGGTTTCAGGGAGACAGACCCACTTTTTAAGCTCTAAAAAAGTCACATTAAAATATATGATGGCATTAATATTTAGAAACACCATTTATCCTCAATGAATATCTCACACTTGTTACACCATCCCGCAGAAATTCATCACTTCTGCGTGTAATTTGAAGGGATGGTACACCCAGACATTAAAATTTAATACCTTAAGCGGTTATAAACCTTTATAAATTTGTTTCTTCTGTTGAACATAAAATAAGATATTTTGAAGAAAGATGAAAACCTGTAACCCTTGACTTCTGTATAGGAAGAAAAACAAACTATGCAAGTTAATAGTTACAGATTTTCAGCATTCTTTAAAGTATCTTTATTTGTCTTTAACAGAAGACATTAAAACTATTATTTACGCTTTAAAATTAAAATTGACTCATTATTTACTCTCCCTCAAATGGTTATAAACCTTTTTGAGTTTCTTTCTAGTGTTAAACACACAAGAAGACAACCCAGGCTCGTTCTGATTTTGACCCCTACAGTTTATACATTTCTGAAGACAGCAAAATACGTCCCAGGAGCTATGTTTTTTGCAGTTTTTGTTTGAATGAATCCACCAGAGGCCACTGTGTACGCTTTTTCACATCTCAAATTTCTCTCGCGAGTGCCATTTAGAATCAGAATCAAAATCGGTTTTACGCCAAGTATGCTTTACACACACAAGAATTTTTTACACACACACTGGAATTCCTGTACATAAAGTGATAAACACATACGAAAATAAATATGAGAAAAGACAATAAACATTAAACAGATATGTAATTAGACAAAAGACATCTGGATGTCTAATTGTATGCAGAGATTTCTTATAAATTTACAGATTATAAGTTGCTTTGTACAAGTGCGTATGAGAAAGTATCACACATATTTATTACAGAGTAGGGGAATATTTAAGTGTTCATGAGGTAGATGGCCTGAGGAAAGAAACTTTTCCTGTGTCTGGCCAGAGCAGAATAGTTGGAAAAGTCCTTGTTTTTGCATGCTAGCAGAAGTAGTTTGTCAATTTTGTTAGGAAGAGAGCGAGATTCGTCAGATGGATGACGGGTCAGATTTGTTCTGAAGCCGTGCTGTCTGAGCCTGAAGAGCATGCCAGCTCGCTTCCAACGTCTGTGCCTCTTGTAGCGTTTTCACAGTGCAGCTACTTCACCGACGACAATGTTCCGCAAAAGGAACCGGTAGGTAATTGGTGTGCACTGCTGAATGTATTTGATATATATATATATATATATATATATATATATATATATATATATATATATATATATATATATAATCTATATATATATATATATAATCTATATATATATATATATATATATATATATATATATATATATATATATATATATATATATATATATATATATATATATATATATATATATATATATATATATATATATATATAGATTATATCTATATATATATATATATATATATAGATTATATATATATATATATATATATATATAATCTATATATATATATATATATATATATATATATATATATATATATATATAGATTATATATATATATATATATAGATTATATATATATATATATATATATATATATATATATATATATATATATATATATATATATATTATCTATATAAAATATCTTAATGTGTCTTGAACAAAAAGAAAGAAACTCTTAAAAATTCAAAATAGTATAGATGGTGAGTAAATGAAGATTTATTTTATTTTTTTAATTTTTGGGTTAACCATTCCTAAATGCAAATTTTACATTATCCAAACATGCTTGACATTTTTAATCAACGCATAATGGCAGAACACTTTATAATCACTTAAAAAAGCATATTTTTTCTGATTTTTTTTTTCCATTTTCTTTTTATATTTTGCTATGGAGTGCAAAATTGTAACAAAAGATTAAATATAGGCCCCTTTGTATATTATTTATATGTCATACTTCCATTTCTCAGTTCATTTATGTATTCACATCCCTTGTGCTGTGCGTCGCACCACATATAGATGTGCAAAAATCTCTTATCATCCTACTGAGGACTCTGTTTTGGGCCCCAAGGTGTCCTTTATCAAAAGAGATGTTCATCCCCGCCTGACAGCGGTCAGAATGTATTGGTGTTCTTACTGGAGACCTTAAAAACACTTGTCATTACTTCTCATTGCCTCTAGCCTGTGGCGAGAATCAAATAAATGCATTTCACTGGGAGGAGTTTCCAGCCAGTCCCATGTGTCCTCATGCGAACCCAGTGTTTGGCATCATACGGGCAGCTTAATGAAATTAATGTATCGGATTTTCCAAGGTGATTGATATGCTACATCCGAATGTAAACCGCGATCTACTCTGTTGAAGCTCGGACATCGGCGGATCTTATTTATTGCAGGTACTTAAAGAAGAACTTATTGCGTCTCTCTCTTCCCATGAAATTATAAAATGAAGCTTTTGGATGTGAGCCATTATAATTGCCGGGCACTGAGAGACTCCAAAGTGGCAGTTAAAAACAAACTTAAAGCGACAGTCTGTCGGCAATGACCTTGATAGGCATGAAACATCAGCTAACCCTGCTGTTATGAAACCACCGACTGGTTAAAGGGAGTTGTCTGTGATTGAAGGGAGTGATTGAAGACTGTTTGTTTGAAGAAAAAACATCTATGCCACCCTGCCATGTCTGGAAACACTTTATTTTAATCAGCGCTGACTCACCCTTGAGTCATTGTTTAGTGCAGCAAATGAGCAAAAGAAGTTTTTATTTATAGAATTAAGGTGCTAAATAGTCTATAGCCGTGTCTTATTTCAGAGGATGCATCCTTCAAAAGACGCAAGGGTGCTGCGCCATCCAAGACCGTCCCATTTAAAATAATTTAGAAAGCACCATCAAATGCAGCCTTAAAGAGTGTCCTACTTTCTCATGTAATGAAGGATACAACTAGTAGATCCTTTGCACCCTCAAAAATCCCAAGATTCATTGCGTGCTGATATTTAATTCAATTCATCTTTATACCTATGGCACTTTTACAATGTAGATTGTCAAAGCAGCTCAACATTTGATACTGTGTCAGTCCAGTTTTCAGAGTTGAAGTTCAGTTTAGTTCAAATCAGTGTGGTTTAATTTTCACTGCTGAAAGTCCAAACACTGAAGTGCAAATTCATCGATGCGCAGCTCCACAAGTCCCAAATTAAGCCAGTCAGTGGTGAGAATCAAAATTCACCAATTGACAAAAGTGAAGGGAAAAACCTTGAGAGAAACCAGGCTCAGTTGGGAATGACTGGCCTAACGTCTTGTGCAGAGCTGCAGTCTAGGTTCCGATGGCTGGAGAACACTGGACGTCCATCGTGGAGAAGCTGCCGATGTGAGTAGGTCACCGGTGGTGATAACGGCAAGGATGTCTTAAAAGGAAAACTCCGGATTAGAGTTTTAAATGTATGAATTAGGTTTTATTTCACTTGGATATCCAAGTGAAGTTTCACAAACTAATTTTGAGAGGAGCATGTGGTATGATCGACTACAGCTGATCCTTATTGCTAATCATTAGCTACCCTATCAGATCATTCCAAAACTACTATAAATATCCTGCCTAAACTTCATTCCCTATCTTCATTTTTGGAACCCCTCTCTCCCAGGACAGCATGCCAAACCTGCTATTATAGTCAAGCTTTATCTAAGTGTGAACTCTTGAAACAGATGTAAAATGGGCGAACATCCATTGACTATCTTTTTCCAACTGATCCGACTTACGATTTTTCCAAAACTGACCTGGAAAATTCGGAAAAGTCCTATTGACTTAACATTGGACCAAACTTTATGACCTCATAACTTTGTACCAGACAGTCATACAGACTTAAGTTTGGGCTCATTTAGACTACAAAAAAAAAAAAAAAAAAAAACAGAAAGAGTATAAAATATCTTACTAAAAATAGATTTTTTAGACAGTTTACAGGTTTTTTATGTGTACATGTATGGAAAGGAAAATATATTTACAGTTTTTGTAAACCTTGATTTGCCTTCAGATCGTTTAATATGAGTTTTAAATTTACTTTGAGGAAATATCACTTTAATTTCTCTTGCTGCTTATTATCGGCAGCTGTTACAGTTTCTAGATGACAATATCCTTCTCTGTAGGATATATCATCTCATATGCATCTGTTGTCTAAAGCATAATAGAAAATACAATTAAAAAAAGAAAGGTGAGATTATTGTGGCTGAAAGACCCACACTCCAAATGTAAAAGCAAATGGGCAGATTTTGGTTGAAGATTACAAAAAAGTCAGTGGATTAACTTGCATGGATTAATTGTTCACCAGAAGAATATCAATGTGCGCTAGCAAAATTGATATGAATATGAAAAATGGTATGCTTGATTCTTTCAAAACCATTGTACATTTGAGTATAAACATTTGATTAAAATTCTCGGGTCAAAATCATCCTTCACCTTTAGCTATTTTGTCACCCACACATATGTCTATTTCACATTAAACACAAGATAAAACTACTGTCTGTACACTGTATTTGTTAAACTACTGTATGATTTCCTGCCCTCCCTGTAGAGGGAAGCATCTCGCCAGCCTAAGTCCACCCTCTCTGACAGTTCCATTGCTATTAAAATCCTTCAAGGATTTTATTAACTTTATGAGACACAGTACTGGACGATCCTACTGTTAAGCGGAGCTTAGAAAGAGGAGTTCATTTGGCTGTTGGTAAGTTAATTACCAGTCTACTGTTGCCCAGAACATTGTTAAAGTCATTGAAGAAAATAATTGTGCTCTTAACATCTTAATTTACTTTGGTCTTTGGATTCAAGAAAAAAAACTTTGCTTTTGTTGTCATTATTTTTAATATAATTTTACATTTTCAGTCAACAGCACAAGTAAACCTTGTAACTTCATTACAAAGAATACAAAACATTTAATCTAAACATGGAGTACAATGCATCACTTCTTTGGATATCAGTAGTAAATACATATTATGTTGCTGATGCATGGTGTTGGCTCATCTTAATCAACTGTTTATGTCTCAGTACTACTGTTTGATTTGATAGCTCAGCGATGACTCACACTGTGCTGTAGACAAAACATAGACATGTTTTCTGCAGATCAGACACCCATATGTGTTTAACCTTTTACTAAGCTCTAAAACATTTTCCTGCACATGTTCTGATATAATCTCATTGATTTTGGATTGGCAGTACTCCTCAAATGGCCATTGTTTAATGACTGGAGTTTGTCAAACACGAGTCAATACATTTAATCAAAAGAAATATTAATAAATAATAGATGTGCTCAAGCATATTTACACAACTCTTACAATAATCCAATTAAACCATTTTAGCTTTTGTGATGATGCATTATAAATACAAAGACATTTTTTTTGTCCATATGTTAATCAAACAAAAAAAGAATTAATTAAAGTTTATGATGAACATATTTGGCATGAACATATTTATCTGGCACAATAGTGTCTTTAAATTAGCTTTGTTTGAGGAAAAATGCTGATAAATGTGATTAATTGCACTTAATTAATCAGCATGTACTTATGCAATCAATTGTATTTAAATACTGATGTTTTATAGTTGACAGTGCTAATTATGATGATTATTATGCTTATTTAACAAATTAATAAGTCAAGCCATTTTATTCTTGCAAATATCAATTTGCTACAGTTCCTACATCAATTGACTGGTGTCCTTGCTAAATAACCACAAAATATAAAGGAATAAATCTTTCTGTGCTGTTCAGAAAACTGACAGGGGATTCATTTGCTAAGAGGATCCAAACTGGCCCGTTTTGGAGTTCAAAGTCATTGGATATTTTTCCCCATAGTCCAATTTCATCCACACACCAGTTCAGGCTATTTGGCTCTAGTCCAAAATTCAGAGAGCCATCATGCTGTCTCTTAATGGAACCTCAAAAGTGACCGTTTAGTATAAATAGTACATCTCAAAACATTCATCAGAGACACAACTGACAATTGATATGAAAAAGCTTAGCATTACCATGCTTTCATAAGTAAACACCTTAATACTCAACAATACAAATGCAGTGCTGCATGAAGGACTTCTCTACTGTTATTTTGTTGAATCAAATTTTTATAGAAAATAATCCATGTGATTGTGAGTTCTTCATGATGGCTTTACATTCCCCCATGCTTATTTCACTAACATTCAAATTGGACATGCAATTCTGCTTATTTGCTTAGTTTGAAAGTTACTTCCATGAACGTATAGTGATTTGTACATCTCTGCGTAATTAACAATGGAAAAGAAAGTTTTTGGTCAACAAATTATTGCAAATGTCATCATATCTTAAAAAGGACCTATTCACCTTATTCTCCACCGACGAGCGGGCGCTTCCATTTAAATCTTTTTGGCTTGAGACTTCCGGTCTCATTCACTTCCATTCATTTTTTGACGTTAAAAACTGCTCATTACGCTGCTTGATGTTGCAATGTGATATTTTCTTATTTTATTATTCTACTTGGTCTGTATAGTCATGCAAACATTTGTTTGTAGAGCAAGTAGTTTGACCGTTTTCTGCCGTTTATTATTCCTAGTCATTTCTCCCATAGGCGACTGAATCGGAAGTTCTAAGACAATCACGAAAACAGGCGCACTTCCGCATTTTAGAATAAGGTCAATTATGCCTATTTTTACAAGAGGCAAAATGAGTCCTTAAAATGTGTATGTAAAGTTTCAGCTCAAAATACCACACAAATAACTGTTTTAAATTGAACTCTTTGAAACAGCTTATTATTAGGCTTTGATCCACATTGTGCCATTTTGATGACTGTCGCTTCAAATTCAAGTGAGATTGTTCTCCCAGCCAGAGGACGGAGCTACAAACACATGTGCCTCACCAGCCTGATCTCACAAGGAAATATAAGTATTTTACATTTTGTCAGTTTAGTGGCTAATTTGTACGTTCAGTCGTACGATAATGTACAATTTTAAAAAGGAGGCGTGGCATCCAACCCCAACCGTCATTGGGTGATGAGCAAATCGTACTAAATTGTACGAATTAGATTGTACAAATTCATACCAATTAGCTACTAAATCAAAAAGTTACAAATTGCCGTAAGATTGCATTGGCCTCACATATGAGATTGTCACTAATGGGTGAGGTTTCAGTCTTAGTCAAAGTGATTCTTGGACTGTTTTTATGAAGTGTGATGATAAAAATATAGAATTCATTTGTTTTTACCATTATAGGCTGGCTATATTCACACACTGTTGCCACACAACTGTGTTTAAACCCATTATAAAAGTGATTTTTGCATGATAGGTCCCCTTTAAAGCTGATCAAATTTAATTAGAATAGCCTAAAGTACAGCTTTATCCACAATATAGTTTTATGTCAGATTTTGTCTGATCTGAATATGTGAAAAAAATAAAATAAATAAATAGAAATAAATCAAAAAATATTTCTACACACCCATTCCAAACTATGTCAGATCCCATTTTGACACATTACAGATAAATGTTTTGCATTGACAAATCTGCAAATACCAGCATCTTATGTTTCTGTCACTGCCTCAAAAGACATAATAATACAGCTCAACAGCAAGATGCCATGTCGTAAGACTGCTTCAGTACTGTAGACCCCCATTGCTGTTGTTGTTTTGGCAGAGATGCAAACTAAACCAATGGAGAAAAACAACACTTTAACAATCAGTTTAGACCAGATTCCAGTGGATACACAAATAACCCTTCAATGGGGTGTCATGGTGGCGCAGTGAGTAGCACTGTCACCCCACAACAAGAAGGTCGCTGGTTTGAGCCTCAGCTGGGTCAGTTGGCATTTCTGTGTGGAATTTGCATGTTCTTCCCATGTTTGTGTGGGTTTCCTCCAGGTGCTCTGGTTTCCCCCATAAGTCCAAAGACATGCAATATAGGTTAATTGGGTAAGCTAAATTGTCTACAGTGTTTGTGGGTATGTCCTGGTCCTCCTGGTTGGGGGTTGAGCGTCGGGCTAACGACCCACCTTGTAAAAATTAGATGGTACAAAACATCTACATGATGTGGTTAAATATCAACTTCGATATAAACGGCCCTGGAAGTAAGAGTAAGTGATGTATTTCAATGTGATTTTTGAGAACACCAGAATTGACAGCCTGATCTCTCAAGGAAACTTAATATATTATGTTTTGTCAGTTTAGTGATTAATTCCTATAAATTCATAATTTCAGTCAAACAAAAATGTAGAATTTTTTAAATGAGGCGTGACACCACACCCCACCGCTAAACTCCAAATATATTAGGAGATTAGCGAATCGTACTAAAACGTACAAATCACACAAATACATCAAAAGTAGCCACTAAATCAAAAGTCAAAAAACATATTTTTAATTGAGGAAAAACACGCATAAACTACGGTGGAAAAAAAACTGAATACATTTCTTATTGAGAAACAAAAAACTGATGTGACTTTGCTCAACAGATGATGTGAAGTCTTTGCACACCATCTCAAGTGTTTTATTAATTCTGAACCAAAGCCAAGTACCCGAGCCTGAGCCAAAGCCCACCATCAATAAAATTTGGTTAAATGACCTGCAAGAATCTGTCCTTCACAACTGTACTATCAAACATAAAGCATCTGAAAGTGAGATAACATGACACAGTTTATTATTGTGTCGTCGACACACTCTAAAGCACCACTCATTTATTTTGTAGGGAATAAAGGCTACAGTATAGTGAAGCTACAGTAACAACTCTTTCTTAAATGTAAGATAGAAACCTTCATTAAATTAAACAATTCTTAGTTTCTTAAAATATGTCATCAAATGAGTCTTGATCTAACTGTGCCTTTCTTTAAGACACAAACTATTATTGCATTGATATTTTAGTGGGCATCTTCTGAAAACCCTGGTATGACAGAATAAAATACAGATGAAGACAAATATACAGTATATATTACACCTGTGAAACTATAGTTCCTTTTCAAATATTTCTCAAGAGCTGTTTAATGGAGAAAATATTTGTTCAGCACACATCTAATTTCCAGTAAACGAATAAATGAACAATAATAATGAAATGTGGTAAATAGTTCGAGAGTTATATCCAAACACGCATCCTATTCTTATGTCCCATATGGTGATGTATACATCTCTATAACCCGACAGGTAAACAAATCTAAACTTGTTTTTATTAAAGGGCACCTATATTGAAAATAAACTTTTGGAAGCTGTTTGGACAGATATGTGTGTAGTGATGGTGTGTCCAGTCATATTGGAGTGATAAAAACACAACAAGTCACTTTTTTAGATTTACTGATGTTAAAATAAGATCCAAATCCCAGTGATTTTGAGGCCCACCGCAACATGACATAGGAGTGCAGTTTTTACCACCCACCAAATGGACTGACAGATGCCATGTCTACATAATAACATGTATACACATCAACAAAACATTTTTTTGCAAAAAAAAAAAAAGAAAAGAAAAATGGGATTAAAACATGTTACAACTCTCTGCGATCCTCTGCCCTCAATAACTCATCTTATAAGTTCAAAACGTTTTTAAAACAGGAGCATTTTTGTAATAAAGACAGTAAAATTGCTATGTAATTCATTACGGCTGCATGGTGTCAGCTTACACTAAAATGTGTGTGTACTGAAAACGGCATTTGTGTGAGACTCGTCATATCAGAAAGGCTTGAATAAACTCCACCAAAAATACATGAAATAAACTTGCTTGGTATGTTTGACTAATGAACTGTATTTCAGCTTCATCTGTGTCTGTCTCTATCACTGACGGCTGTTAATCTAATGTAATGCATGAGAAGCAGACATGCACATCCGAATGGTGGGCGGGAAGTAGCAGGTCATTCCGATTTAAAGCTACATGCTACAAAAACAGCTACATAGACCTCAAGACATCAAAATGGGCAGATTATGTTATATAATAAATAACCTGATGGGTATTTTGAGCTGAAACTTTACAGACATATTCTGGAGACAACAAAGTTTTATCTTAGATCTTGTAAAATAGGTACCCTTTAAAACAAATATGAATATGCATATAGTAAATACTACTATTAATAATAACATTTTACAAATGTAAATTGTCATGAATAAACTGAATAAAGCTTGAAACTAAACTAGTAAAACATTAAATATTGAGTCTTCTTTTATTTAAATCTTCTGTACACTCTAACAAAAGCTGGGTTGATATTTTAACAAAATGCTGGGTTCAGACTGCTGGGTAACAATTTTAGGTTGTTTTAACCCAATTTGGGTTGAAAATCGGTCTTGATCTATAACCCAGCAGTGCTGGGTTGGGAACGCATACGTGAAAGAGCACGCACGTCATGACGTTAACGTCCTGGCAGGAACATCAGCGTGAGCAACCGCCATTTTCTCCGCGCCATCTTTAGAGGGAAGTTAAATTCTGTCTGAAAGGTAAGTTATTCAGTGTGTATTTAACAATGTTCATATGAAATAAGACATTTAGTTTACTGTATAATATATATATATATATATAAATATTGAGGTGGATTTTATACTCTTTAAAGTGTGAAGTTAATATATATATTCAAAGTGTATGTATATAATCTGCTTGTAGACTTGCATACCATTAGAAGAATTACCATATCACAAGAACTGGATAAGTTATATAGTTACCAGGTTTGGGTCAGGGGTTAACCTAGGTGGAAATTGAGGTCAGGGGTTAACCTAGGTGGAATTTGTGTAATATATGGAGAACAAAGGAAAACAACGGATGTAAAAGGGTATTTAAATAAGGCCATAACATGAGTGAGTTAGAATTTTTCAGACAGAGATGCTACTGGGGGTCTCCTGAAAGTTCTCCTTTGTTGTCGACAATAAAGTATATTCTTCTGATATTCATAACCTCCAGACTGAGTTTGATTTAGTAAGAGAAAAACCAAGAAAACCACTACATTTGGCGTCCCTGGGTGGGCTGGAAAGGAGCAGGACTGGTGTTGCTGTGCAAGCTGGACTGGAGAGAAAACACAAATATGTGGCCACAATAAAAAACGGTAAGCGATTTTATGCTTATTAGTTTGTGTTTTTTCTGCCAGGACCTGCTTGTACAGGTAAATACACTTGAACTGTTTCTCCAGCTTTAAAGAATTAAAAGTAAATGTAAAAAAGATATTAAAGAAAAATGGGGTTTTGAATAACAGAAGAAAAATAAGTTGCATGCAAATGATCTGTGTTTTCCTAAGAGGGCCTTGATGGATAGGATAAACATTAACTAGTAACTGTTACTCAGATTTGGAAAATTATTAATGATATAAGATATGCATAGAGCATTTATAAGTTTTAAGAGAGGGTTCTTAATGTGTGGTGACAGTTAAGAGATTAAAGCAGAGTAAGGTATGCAAATGATCTGTGTTTTCCTAAGTGGGCCTTGATGGATAGGATAAACATTAACTAGTAACTGTTACCCAGATTTGGGAAATTAATAATGATGTAAGAAATGCATAGAGCATTTATAAGTTTTAAGAGAGAGTCCTTAATGTGTGGTAACAGTTAAGAGATTAAAGCAGATTAAAGTAGAGAGATGCGCGCTAAGACCTACGATACCGCTTTGTTAAATGAGATAAACAAAGGGCTGCATGGGTAGGCGAAAGCCTGTGGTTACCGCTCTAAGGTTAGAGGGCTGCTCGGACAGGTCACTCAAGAGGAGTGTAGTGTAGAGTATTTATTTAATTGAAGTGTTTGTGTATTTGCTGCTTCAGATTGTGGCAAAATAGTCCACATTGGTGTGCAGAGAAGACTGCCTTCCTCCTCCTTGAATGGAATGAGGATGGGGGGATGCAGCTCCTGTTACACTGAGTGGAGGAGAGGAGTGAATGAGAAGAGGAAAAGTAATAAGATTAGAAGTGTGAATGTGTTTAAAAGTATGTTTTCAATAAGGAGTAGGTTAAAATAATGATTATAGTATATTATAATATAAAAGGAGGGCTGCATATGTGTGGTGTGATTTAAAGAACAATAGGAATAGTGATTGATGCAGTTTAAGAGAAGAGATTATGATATAAAGAGAAGAGTCTCTTAAATTAAAACTAATGGAACATGTGCATTTAAAAAACACAGAGTAAAAAGCAGAAGAATAAACATTTTTCTGAAATTATCTTTGTGTTTTAAGTTTGAATATGTTAAAAAAGAACAATAGGCAGAGTGAACTTAAATTCTTTACATAGCAACAGGTGAAAGACAGTCTGCTCCAGGATGGGGGTAAGAGAGAGATTTATGGTGTCCATGTGTGAACAATAGATTGCCTGTTTACAGCACTAAGGAAACAGAGAAGAGGAGAGTTAATGAGAGGAGATCAAACTATAGATAAAATAATGACATAGACTTTAACATAATTTGGATAGAATATAAGTTATTAATGAATAGATAAATTATAAAGTAGTATAGTAAGAAAAATGAAATGAGGAAATACTAATAATAGAGTTATATTATATAGAAAAGAGTTTGAAACTCTACTAATGAAAAAGAATAAATGAAGCCATAGTGATCAATATATATGGAGATAAAGGAAGTATGGAGTAAAAGAATGTATTAATAAACAAATAGATTTACTAAATAAGTATGGATAAATAACATATAAGTTAGTTTTTGATTGAGAATAAAATAGAAAAAGAAAACTTGAAAAATGAAGAGTGATTAATTGAAGATTTAATTATAAAATGTGTAACAAAATAAGCTTTAAAATGTATAAGAAAACCTAAGAGCTAAAAACTCAAATTACGGAAAGGAAAAAGAATAAAATAGAAATAGAAAAAATAAGTCCACTGTTTCAAGGATAAAAATAGACGTTTAAAATATGCTTACAATATAGGCACATTGAACAGATAAGATAAAAAGTAAAAAGCAGTAACAATTTGTAGAAATAATTGACTTTAGAGAATTTGTTTGTATTTAAGGGCAATACAAATGTTTGTTTCATCTTTCTCAAAATCAGCTATGTCATTTATTTGTAGTGAAGTAAAGTGATTCAGATGAAAATCATAGAAGCTAGGTAAATGTTAAAGAATGCGTTAGAGTGAGTTAAAAAATAAATTTTAAAGTTTATGCAGTAAGAAGCTAAATTGATAAGTATGCATTGCACTTTAAAAATGTAAAATGCTTTTAGTAAATAAATATGTGAATTTAATTAATAATATTAACTTTGAGCTATAGCAGTAATGATTTTAAACAGTTATACCAGATATTGGGCCACCAAGTAGTATTGTTGAATTAAATCAGGTATGGAAAAACAGATATGGAAATAAAAAATGCACTACTAAAATACGTGGCAGAGAAAATAAAAGATAAGATAATGACAAATGGCAAACAGAAAAAAACATTTGATGTAAGCAGTGAGAAAATAGAAACTGAGTATAGAAAATGTTAGGGAAATTAAAATTTGATGTAAAAATGACCGGTTAGTAGAGAAACACCAGCATAAATGAGAAGTGTAAAGTAAAGCATAATCTGAAGCTAAAGAAATTATTTAGAAGAACACTGAAGAAATAGAAAATTAAACATTTACATATGATAAAATGATTGTGAATTAGAGAAAAATAAAGTGTTAAGTTCCCATAAGGGGAAGAAAATAGATGAGAGGAGTCTCCATTTGATGTAAAAAAAAAAATGGGAAAGAAGGAAAGACTTTTATAGGTCATGAGCTAAATTCCATATATTACTTAAGAGGACATAGGGATGGACTTTGGGGGACTGTGGTCTCTTACCAAGACATCTCTGAGTGCACTGGCAAATGGAAAAGGTGTTTGAAAAACACAATGGACAAACTGTTGGCTGTGGACATTTGTGAAAGCAGTGAGGCAGGCACTGCATACCCAGGAATTACTGAGGACTGGAAAGGCTACTTATGTTCAGAGACACTAAAAAGAGGCAAACAAGCTAACGATGAACTGATCAAAGAGAAAAAGCGCTCCACCAGAACTTTACATCAGCTCAACAAAAGAAAAGAAGCCAGCACTAAGAGAGAAGGGGGAAACACTGTGCCCTGATATGGACACCACAGAAATGACTGCACCAATCTATGAACCAGTTGTCTTCTCAGGGTGTTAGGAGGGGGAGTCTGGCAGTCCATCTCAAAGCAGTTGACCTATAGTCCAAATTGAGTACAATGTGACCACTCAGAGGGCAAAAATAAGAGCAAAAGTGTAGCTACCCATTCTTGTATCAAATCAGACTCCTGTCAATTTAATAAATAGAAAAGTATCGTGTAAACTGTGAAAAGTCTTAGATGATAATGTACGATGAAACTTTAAATGTGTTATGTTGAAATGATAAATTATGAAGAATGTTAGATTATTTTGGTTCATTTTCATAGGTTAACTCATAGAGATTATTGAACATAGGAGGATAAATTATAATGCATGGTGGTGATAAAAAAAGATAAAAGACATTTTTGATAACTGAAAAAAAAAAATAATAATTTGGGTTAGAAGTTGATGGAGTTAAAAATTTAAGTTAAAATTGGGGAAAACTTATTTTGAGTAAACTAAACCAAGATTTGAGAGAAAAAATATGTCAGAGATTAAAACAGAAAAGTGATTTATACTTAAAGAAGAGAAGAAAAAATAAAATAAAATAAAATGAACTCACAGTACTGAATAGGTCAAAAAGTAACAATTCTAAAAGTACTAAAAAATATATTTGAAAGAGAAAAGTGTTTAAAAACAGAAAACAGGTTGTTTTACAAATGTGAAGGAAAAATTAAAAGCAAAAAAGACTAAAGACAAAAAGGCCTAAAGATGAATAATCAGATCAGATAGAGGAACCTATAAAGAAATCCAGTGATTTTTCAGTCAACTTGTAGAAAATTACAACAAAAAATGTATGTACAAACAGTGTGATGTGAAAGTAGGAAGGAATTAGGAGCTGAAAATGCTGAAAAGTGAAAAATGGTAATGAATATAAAATGCAAAATAAGAAATGGCTCAGAAATAAGAAATTATTTAGGTGTCAAATTTTAATAATGATTAACAGTTCAGGACATTAAGGGAAAACAAAATTAGCCAGCATAGGGAGGATTAATAAAAAATTAAACCAGATGTAGGTCTGTTATATGCTGGAATAGGCATTATTGAAACTTTTGAGAACATAGCAATAACAGAAACACTTAGATATGTTATGGCATTTCTAATTAAAGTCAATTTCAATTTGGTTGTGATTGTATAGGTGAAGAATAAAATGGATTCTATTTGAATTCAATTTGAATTTAAAGTTTGATCATGGCGTTAATCAAAACAGACAAAAGTAGAGGTTGTAAAATTTATGATTTAAGAACAGTCAGTGAATTTCTTAGCAGAGGTTCCTAACACGCACTGTACTTAAATTTGTTAGTTTGGATGCCAAAAATGTTAAAGTAATTAATTGATTTCTGTTTAGGTAATTAACAGAGGAGGGTAGACACTTGGTTACAATTAAAGTAAATAGGCGGATATACATACATAGATTAGAATGCATAAAAGGATTTAGAATATTTCGTGATGGATATTGTAACGTGTAGGACTTAGTTGTCTGCAGGTACATCTATAGCTCAAGCTAAGTAAAAGACAGAAATAAATTTTTTAGGGATGATGGGTATAGTGTTAACAAGATTCTGTATCTATTCAAGATGCAATAATAACTGTTAAGCTGCTAAATAAGAAATTGATTTTGCTTTAAAGAAAATAAAGTAGCAGGTCTAACACTAGTATAGAGTCACAACCTTAATTAGATTATAGTACAAATAAACAACGTACTAGTCTTTATGAACATGTGTAGCATCAAAGGGAAGCAAAAAAAGATAGATATGATTTTTGTAATAGGAAGTACAGATTGTTGATACAACAGCATTTCTAGATATTGGCATTTGAAATGTACATGGTTTGAATCAAGGGTGAAGTGGTAAGGAAAATTGGGCAGCAAGGATAATGATCTCATTTCTGAATGCAGTAATTATTGAATTGTTGTCCACATGTGACATTTTTGCAAAGTAGAATGTGAGTAGAGGAACAACAATAGATCTAATGGGTTATTCAAGAACTTGATAGTGGATGTTGTGATATAATAAAACTAGCTTAGGGCAAAAGATACAAACTTTTGGAAATAACAGTTGTGGTAAATGAGTGAAAGTAATTCCATCAGCAGAGCAGGGAAGAAGAAACAGTTACTATATTTATGACAAGAGAAGTAAGTCTCATATTTGGAATACCTTCAGAAATAAGTTTAATGTGTCTGCATTTATAAATAAATTAGAGTAAATAAAGTCAATTAAAGTAAATAAAGGTAATTAAGTAGATAATTAAGTAGATATATGATTCAGTGAATAGATAAGTAAATGTGTTGATAAAGTATTGGAAATAAAAAAAATTGAGCAATCACACATAATTGTAAGGAATGATTGAAAGAGCTGAAGATGATCCTTCAAGGCCTAGTTTAACAAGATGTGTTAAAATAATATACCTTTTGCATTAATAAGTGATTGCATGAAAACTGACAGAAACAAGCAACTAACATTGCATGAAATACTATTGGGTCGACCCTTGCATGTAATCTCCTATTTAACCTTGTGGATTGTTTGGAGAACATTTCTAATGCATTGGAAAGAAGTTTGGTCTTTTATGAGGAAACTAACTGCCATGTGCAAAGCAATATCTGTACAGGAAACCAGAAAGGACCAGAAGCAGGAGATTAATCTGGTGATCGAGTATATCTGAGGTGTTCTGGAGAGAGTGGAGTGAAATCAGGAGAAATGGACCTTATGCCAAGGTTACCAAAGGGGATGCCATCAACTGGATACCATCTGGACCACAGCACAAGACAGCCAAAGGAAAAAGCTCCAGCAAGAGAAAGCTAACGGGAAACAGAGGAGGCAGAAAATCTTGAAGCTCAACGAATTGCAAAGTGTGGCAGAAGGAGTTCATCAGAACAGTTAAAAGAGTAATTCTGATTATATACCTGAGTGAGATATACAGAAGGTGCCACAAGTTCAATTGATCATAATCACCACAACTTCAGGTTATAGACTCTCAACATAAAGTCTCTATCAACATTTTTTAAGGCCAGAACGAAACAAAGAATGCTCGCAAATATGTGCCAGATTTAGGGTCAAAAAGATGAACTAGTGCTAAAAATTTTTATAGTTTAGATAAAGAAGAGGATGATGAAGAGGATCCATGCCTTGGGTGTTAAGTGCTAGTAACCTCTACCCCAAAACGGCGGCTCTCTACGATACGCAAAGTATCTGGGCTGAAGATCAACGTATTCTACTGATTATGTTTTGTGGGTGTTAGATTAGAATATTGTGTTGTGACCCTAGATTGGGAGATTGTGCATGTTTATTTTTTGTTGTAGGTTTATTCTTTACTGTATGTTAAATAATCATGACCACCAGAAGCAAATAGATAACTAATTGTATGCTTAAAATACTACTTTTTATGATATCAACAAAATAGAATCAAGTCTTTTACTGTGTCCTCATCAAAACAGGACACAGAGGTTTGGCGTGATTCTATTCCAAAGTGCAATTACATGATTTGGTCATTTGTAATAATACTGTGACATATATTTGTCATTAGGTAATATGGCTGAGGGCTAGATCATAGAGTTGCACTATGGGCCAAAAGCAAGACTATTAAGACTTAAAGTCTTAAGAGGAGGGATTATATGAGGTGGATTTTATACTCTTTAAAGTGTGAAGTTAATATATATATTCAAAGTGTATGTATATAATCTGCTTGTAGACTTGCATACCATTAGAAGAATTACCATATCACAAGAACTGGATAAGTTATATAGTTACCAGGTTTGGGTCAGGGGTTAACCTAGGTGGAAATTGAGGTCAGGGGTTAACCTAGGTGGAATTTGTGTAATATATGGAGAACAAAGGAAAACAACGGATGTAAAAGGGTATTTAAATAAGGCCATAACATGAGTGAGTTAGAATTTTTCAGACAGAGATGCTACTGGGGGTCTCCTGAAAGTTCTCCTTTGTTGTCGACAATAAAGTATATTCTTCTGATATTCATAACCTCCAGACTGAGTTTGATTTAGTAAGAGAAAAACCAAGAAAACCACTACAATATACACTTTTTTTTTTTTATCTAACGACTAAGACACGGCCATGCTTCACCTCACGGCCGACCTCTTCCTTTGAACGAGAAAGCGTGCGCCAATATAGTCTTCTGGAGGAGCTTGGAAAAGGTCAGGTAAACATTTTACTTTTGTTTATGTTAAATCTATTGTGCTAAATACGGTTTTGATACAGTGTTTACTTAACTAATTTTGTCAGCACATCCACGAAAATTTCCCGCTCTGCTTGTAAGGTAACGCTACAAAATAACCCAGCGTTGGGTTTGTCCCTCTTTTACCCAGTCCAGGGTTACCAAACAATAGTTACATTATGTAATTTAATAAAACCTTAATAAATTAAATGTGATTGTTTTCATGAAAATATACAATAGCTACCGTGAATATAGCATTTTTTTATTACATGTATTTTCAGTTATTAAATCAACACCATCTTGGATAGACTTTTGACGGATTGTCCTCACAATGCTGCCTTAGAATTTAGCAAAACAAAAATCCTTGGCTGCATAATGATGCTTTTGAAATCACTTATGTAGGCAGCGCACGTTTTGGAACAGAGCCACTGTCATGTGTTCTAGTACCCTTGATGCTTGAACTCTATATAGTGTGCTTGGCTCTAAAAGCTTTAATGTTCCTGCCAAAGCCAAGTACATGTGTGGCAGGTGTCCGGATTTAACATTAGCATGCTTGGCGGTCCACGTGGCTCATAAAAACTAACCCCACTTTGCATCAGGCATCTGATCTCACCGGTGTTCTGACAGGCTCGCTTTCAGACACACTTTCTGAGCCAAGAAAAGAGCAGCGCCTGCGTCCCGCTGGATTCAGGGGCAAATGTCTGGCCATTTATGTTTGACAAACCAAAGATTAGCACTTTATTAACAAGATCACTCGCTGAGAGATGTTTACGGTTTTCAGTAAATAATATGAGAGAGCTTTTACAAACTGTTCTTTTTGAGAGATGTCAATGTCGGTCAGTGTGTGTGTGTTTTGAGAAGGGCATCACTAAATCATTTTTGAACAGTCGAGGAAATGTACGAAGTGCTTCATCAGAACATCCTGACATTTATGACAGGCCGATCTTGTTTATTTGTTACATGTGACTTGTAAGTGATCAAATGACCGTGTAACCTGTTGCATGCCTAAAAAGGTCAGCCTGAAGAATCCTTTAATAACACACATGAACACTAGACCATTCTCCATTTTAGATTAGTCAAGATGCATAAATAATAAATCATTATATATATTTATTAGATACTCATGACAGGTCAAATACAGAGTATTTTTGAGAGTGTCTCAAAAAGATAAAGAAAGAAAAAAAATATTATTTAAAAAAAATCTTATTTAATTTAAGAGAAACTACTGAAATATAAACAGTTGATTTCAGAATTATTGTTCTGAAAATCCCCCCCTGATTTCTGTTTAAAGGAAAGAAGATTTTTCAACACATTTCTAAAGATAATAGTTTTAATAACTAATTTTTAATAACTAATTTATTTTATCTTTACCATGATGGCAGTAAATAATATTGTAGATATTTTGGTCACACTTTATTTTGATGTTCCGTTTGTTGTGTTTAAGTTACATTGCATCTACATGCCAACTAATTCTCATTAGATAAGTAGACTGTTAGGTTGGGGTTGAGGTTTGGGTTAGTGTAAGTTGATATGTACTTGCAAAGTTTCTTATAGTCAGTTAAATGTCTGTTGAAGGAGCAGAATCAGCAGATTTTAAGCAGAGTCAACTAATACTCAAATAGACCATCAAAATAAAGTGTTACCGATATTTTTCAAGATACTAGTAATCAGCTTAAAGTGACTTTTAATGGCTTAACTAGGTTAATTAGGCATGTTATGATAATTAGGGAAATCAACGATGGTTTGTTCTATAGACAATCAAAAAAATTATTGCTTAAGAGGGCTAAGATTAGAACAAACTTTTAAGAAGTTAAGTAGAATCAGTTGTTCCCTGTATAAAAATGTAACATTTTGAAATATTTATTTTCATCAGCTAATATATTTGTATATTTGTATAATATATATCAGCCTCCAAATCTGAGGAGTTATCGTTTAATGATATCGGTCAAAAAATACATATCGGTGCACCCCTATTTACTTTTTAAACAATTAGAACTATTGCTAACTGCTTTCATTATTTTCCAGTATTTGCTAATACTGTAAATTGCACGATAATAAAAAAAGTTTTAAAAACTAAATAAAGAATAAAAAAATAAAGTTTAATTCAATGCAATTTTAAAGTAGAAAATAGTACTTTCTTTTAAAACATTAATTTATTAAATAACATTAAGAAAAAATAATTAATAATATACAATAAGAATCACTAGCTATGTTTCCATCCAAAAATGCGAATTAACTTTATGCACAAAACTGAAATATGGCATAAAAGATGTGCGAATGAAGCAATGTTTCCATCCAACGAGTCAAAAAGAAAAGATAGTCACTTCCTGATTAACTGGCACCTAATATCAACAGTAAAAATCAGAAATTTCAACAGTAGGAGAAGCTGCGCGAATCTTTTCTTCATTTAATAAATGACTTGCACCTCAGAAGGCAATGCTGACACGCAATGAACTTGTGGTGGCGTTTGAAGAGTGAGACACGAAGCATGCATGCTCTAGATTCTGGAGGTAATTAATAATAACACTATACTAAAATGGTTACGATGGTTTAGAATGACCCAAACAACATTTTAGATGTTTCACAATGTGCTCAGCCTGCTGGTTTGTCCATTCACACACATTTTTACCATCACATGATCTCTTATAACAAAATCACATGATCTTTTTTGATGCGCATAATTTGTGTGGTTAAAGTGTTTCAATCGTAGTTTATGCATATCTTATCGAATAAATAGTTTATCCTACTCAGTTATGCGCATATGCTTTTTATGCAAATTTTCAAAATTTATGTGCATCTTGGGATTTCTTTCAATCGTTTTTTTTAATGTGCATATCCAAAATGCGCATACAAATAGGTGGACGGAAACGTAGCTAATGATACCCCCAATTTATTTCCATGTCAAAACACTTTTTTCTTTACCACCACATAACATGACCAAAATAAAATGGCAGCTTATTATATACTGTAAAGCTTTTGCCTTCATTATATGAGATCGAATGTTCTAAAAACAATAACACCTCTCAAAACTGACATTGAATTTCCACGTTGCTTGAAGTGCCAATGCGTTTCAGAAGAAGAGCTCAGCAAGTCCGGAGATCACTCAAAACATGTCAGCATTGCATGCCGCAGTGATATGTGTTGATCTCCATTTAATGCTAGAGGCCAAAATATGAGTGACACCTGCTGACTTCTCCCACGACAAGCCAAATGATCAGAGACAGACGAGTCTCCTCTTTAACTCGATGTCACTTTCTGTCGCCTGCCTCAAATCCTTGCTAAAAAAATGTCTTGCACTGAAGGGCATAGTTTACATTCCCCTTGGAGAAGGCTGGTAAAAGAACATACAGTACCATACACTGTCTGACCAAACTCATGAGCGCTCCCAGTCGGACAACACTTGGAGCCGGTTCAAGAGACGGATGATATTTCAATGAATCATCTGCTCAGCATGGGTTTTAGCGTGCCAGGAAAACATTGTCATCGGCTTTAATTCTTCTAAGTGATGTTGGGGGCTTCGTGATCAAGTGATCCTAAGAGTCTCTAGTAATCCAAGGTGAAAGATTTACAGACTGGGAACGTTTGATTAGCGGAGTCACGAAGGAAAGTGGGCATGTTTTGAGGTTATGATTGTAAGATTGGCGACATATTTACCTGCTTGATGAACATGGAGATGTTTGAAGAGCATGAAATCACTTCAAAAGCTCACAGAGAGCACTTTGCATTGTAAATATGTTTCACAAACACTTGCATGGGGTCATGTCAGAATTATCAGCCCTTTTATAGATTTTTTCCCAAAATTTCTGTTTAACGAAAAGAGTTTTTTTCCAACACAAATCTAAACATAATAGTTTTGATAACTAGTAACTGATCTTTGCCTTGATTACAGTACATAATATTGCACTGGATATGTTTTTAAGATACTAGTATTCAGTTTAAAGGGCACATATAATGAAATTTATCTTTTGTAAACTGTTTGGACAGAACTGTGTGTAGGTATAGTGTGTCCACAGTCATGTTGGGTCTGATAGAAACACAATAATGTTTGTTTTTAAATTTCCTGACATTGAAATAGGATCCCTCTCGTTTTGAGACCGACCATAACGTGACATAGGAGTGCGGTTTCCCCGCCCACCGAATTGATTAACGGACGCATATTAACATCTCTTTTTAGTAATGCATATAATCATATCAACAAGACAGGACGTGCGCAAAGCAACTTGGATTAAAAGATCTGTTCAGCTCTCTGTGATCA
The DNA here is from genome assembly GCF_052040795.2 of Danio rerio. Lineage (NCBI taxonomy): Eukaryota > Metazoa > Chordata > Actinopteri > Cypriniformes > Danionidae > Danio > Danio rerio. The sequence continues at coordinate 48,894,820 of NC_141026.1, read as the reverse complement.
TCTGCACCTCAAGAATGAGTTTTACGAGTTTAAAACAGTGCATGTTCATAATAAAGAGAGCTAAACTGGTATTCATCACTACAGCCACGTGTCAGTATAACTATATAAGAGAAGACACTTCAATCCTGGCTTGTGAACAATAAATCAGGTTTATTTTGTAAATTAACAGCGGATTTCCATACAGCAGTGTATATTAATGTCACTTTTACTATGCAAAATCAGTGCAAAATTAAAGTATATGTGTATGCACAAGACTACATGTGCAAATTTGTGTGTGACTCATCGTTTCAGAAAGGCTTTAGTTAAGGGCTAATAATTTTGACTTTCACTATATTAGAATGTGTTCTGTTTATCCTTTTTAGTGACCAATGTTGACAATTAATATATTAATACCATGATTTACAAAACAAGAGATCCACTAAAATGCCATTCCACTTAACAACTGTTAATAGCAAAAATCTCTTCATATTTAAAACAGGAACTATTTACTTTAGTGCTGGGCAAAAATGAATCGCAATTAATCAGATAATCTAAAATAAAAGTTTGCATTTGTAATCTGTGTGCATGCATATATTTGAGAATAAGTTTTACATTTAGATATAAAATGTATGTATATGATACAACTTAAATTTACATTTAAATATTTATATGACAAAATGGTTTTGTATAGTTTTCTGTATAGTTTTATGGTTTTCATGTACAGTTGAAGTCAGAATTATTAGCCCCCGTTTATTTTTTTCCCCAATTTCTGTTTAATGGAGAGATTTTTTCAACATTTCTAAACATAATAGTTTTAATAACTCATCTCTAATAACTGATTTTTTTAATCTTTGCCATTATGACAGTTCATAGTGTTTGACTTGACTAGATATTTTTCAAGACACTTCTATACAGCTTAATATGACATTTAAAGTCTTAACTAGGTTAATTAGGTTAACTATGCAGGAGAGGGTAATTAGGCAAGGTATTGTATAATGATGGTTTGTTCTGTAGACTATTGGGGGGTAGCTTTAAGGGGCTAATAATTTTGTCCTTTAAATGATGTTTAAAAAATTAAAAACTGCTTTTATTCCAGCCAAAATAAAACAAATAAGACTTTCTTCAGAAGAAAACATTATCTGACATACTGTGTAAATTTCCTTGCTCAGTTAAACATCATTTGGGAAATACTTCAACGGTATGCTTGTATCACATATACATAAGAAATATTTATAATAGTAACACATCATGTCAAAACAAACTTTTAATTTGGATGGGGGTAAAACTGATCTAATTTATTTGTATTTATTTTTTCTGCAAATGAAAGGAATTATATCATAAAATGCTATTTTTAAAAAGGAGAAAAAGCATTTACATTTTTAAGGCCAGATATCAACATATGTTTACAAATAGCATTATTCTCTGGATCAACAAAGAAAAAAAGCTATAAAAAAAGAAATAAAAACACACACCTTCTATCAACTTTTATGTTGACTTCACCTCAACAATTTCCTTGCCGAAGCCTTGCTATTATCCCACAAAGCAATTTCTGGTGTGACAGTGTCACGATTTCCAAAATTACATACTTTCAGTGTAGACACTTCTTCTTTTTTTCCCTGTCACCAGGCGAATCCCTATCCATTAATGGTCAGAACAAGGATGGTGGTTATTTGAAAATACTAATTTAAAAATAATTCATCGTCTGCCACAGAAAATTGTGTGCTTGCTAAGTAAATGAACAAAGGTGCAAATCTTTCAGTGCTCAAGATTGATAAATGACCCAAAATTTGGCACCACCAGTTCTGGTGATTATATTCCATTAATGGACTATATTTAAAATTCTGAAAGAAATAAAAATGACTAGAATTTGCTTAAATACTCCCTCACCATTCTCCTTTGAAGCTACCATCATTTACTAGATTAATGTAAATGTAGTAAATTGTAAAAACATTTGCTCTGTACTCACTATGCTAATAATAAAGACAATACGTAATAATATAGTAAGTAATACCAGTTTGCTGTGTGAACCATCATAACAAATTGTTTTGTATAACTAAAAATAACTGGTAAGAATGGAGGCTCAGTGGTTAGCACTGTCACCTTACAGCAAGAACGTTGCTGGTTTGAGTCTCTGCTGGGTCAGTTGGCAATTCTGAATGGAGTTTGCATGTTCTTCTCATGTTCTTGTGGGTTTCCTCTGGGTTCTCCGGTTTCCCCCATAGTCCAAAGACATGCAGTAGGAGGATAGTGTATAAGTGTAAGAATGAATGAGTGTGTATGAGTGTTTCCCAGTAATGGGTTGAAGCTGGAGGGGCATCTGCTGTGTAAAAAAAAACATATGCCGGAATAGTTGGCAATTCATTTCGCTGTGGCAACCTCTGAAATAGAGACTAAGCTGAATGAAAATGAATGAATGAACGAACAACAACTGCAGGTGAATGGCAATAGAAGTCAGATTAAAAACACATTACAAATGGCAGCTCTAATGTGAAAAATACATTAGTTGGACTGTAAAATCTTTGATATTTACTTATTATATCTCCCTAGTGGGAATCAAAAAGGAAATGTAAAGTCCCCAGAGTCATGATCACTCAGATCATTGAAGAAATTTCTGAAGGAAAAAATCATTCGAATTTTATTCGCAATATAGTGCTTAGCCGCTAACCATTCAAGAATGTATGCAACTCTTTTATCTGGTTACAAATGTTATTTCATCTCACATATTTTTTTTAATTAATAACATGACATACCAATTATTTAATCAAACTGACTGCATATACCTATACATGAATTCTCAGTACCCATTATATTTTCTGCAAACATGCAGGCAAGTTGTCAATATTCAAAGCCATTGTAGTAGGTGATCCAGCTACTACTGTAACAATGATATTTCATTGCATCTTAAATATCACCAAACCAAATATGACCACATTGCTCATAAACACACAATTGAGGTAAGCAGAGATTTCATTTAATAAATTCCAGAGTGTATGTATTTTTCTAGATAGCAAATGTTTGTCCAGACCAAGCAGACACTTATAAATGTTTTACGAATGTTTACATTTAGAATATCTATGATCATGGTTATCCTGAACCCCACTGAAGGTTTAAAAAAAATGGGAATTTTCCCTTCTTCGCCATAAAATAAATAAAATAATAATAATATAAAATAAAATAAAAATAATCTTTTTAGTGGGATTCAAAAAGAACAAAGCAAACCAAGAATCCAGTGAGTATTAATAATGTGCGCAGTACCTTATGTACTGTAAGAAACTTTATAACATAAATCAGTGATTTGATTTTTTGCTCATGCATTTTTCAGCTCCAACCGATCCAAGTGAGCTCAAGGCTGTTCTGAAGAGGAAAAGGTGTTGTAAATCTTACCCTGCAAATACAGAGAGTTATTTTAGCCAATCTCTGTGACTAATGCATTACCAATACTGTATCTTTGTTTTTATTCTGTGAACTCTTTTGGGGAGGTATAGGGACCCATGGTTCCCCCAAAGCTTTAATAAAGTTCAGTGCTAGAAAAAAAATACTGTAAGAAATTAGGTTTAAAAGTTTGATATCCTTCTCCACCCTTCCTAAAATATATCCTCTATCCTATAGCTATACCTTTTCCTTTAATCAACTGAGAAATGCCTTATAGCCCTGCAGTCAGGTTCGTCCTAAAACCCAAGTAAGGAAAGGATGGTGAAATTGACCCAAAGTTCTGGGAGATTTTGCTGAGCGCTGAAAAGAAAGATTATGAGCGCATCTGTGCCCAATATGGGGTGACTGACTTCTGCTGGATGTTGAAGAAACTGAATGAGATGAAAGGCAAGAGCGAGCAAGAGCGAGTAGGGGTACAGCTTCCATTTGTTTCTTTGCTTTTTTTTTTTTTTTTTAGGAGATACATTTTGTAGGTGAAATGATTCTGGAATGATTTCCTTACATTCTGTAAAAAAAAAAAAACATTTCCCACCTCAAATATATCAATATGAATCTTGATGGATCTGCTTCTTTTGAACTTGATCTCAGCCTTCTAAACCCCTGAAGTAGGATTTTCATCTACAAGGCAAATTTTGTGATTATTTCACACATCTGAGCCCATATAACAAGATTTAGTCAGTGGCAGAGAGTTAACAAACCATGTTTACAGTTAATTAATGTTTTAGTATCAGTGTAAGAGTAACTATGTGTACTTTATCAGGGGACTTTTATTTTTTTATTTTTTGTTTTTGCTTTTTTGTTTTTTATATGCACAAATACAATGCAAAACTTTTTTTTGTTCCGGTACCAAGGGTGCAATTCTGGTCTGAGAGGTGAGGGGGGACCAAATCTGAGTGATGGTGATACTGTTGAGGAATGTTGGTGATAGTTTTAGAAATGTGCAGCAATGTTGAGTAATTGTGTGCAGAAAAGCCTAAATTTGAAAAATATTTTTTTTTCGACTCTTGAGGGAAAATTATAGCATGAAGCAAAGTGCTATATCTAAAAAAAAAGTGAGGGGGACATGTTTAACCATTTAAATTGGTTTGCAAATCAAACTGAATGATCTGGTTAGCGCATTTGTCTAGTTAAAAATTCACTGAATAAAATGGCCAGAGCGAGTTAACAGAAAACAATCTGCGTTTATATTGTATACTTGTCATCACACGTTTACTTTTATTTTGCTATTTTCACTTGTTTGGCCATTTCAATTATCATCAATTGTCAATAATCATGTATTAGTGTAGCTCAAGTTTTGGTAAAATGTCGTCATGAATTATTTTTCCCATGAAATTATTTTTTAGTAAGGAGTCCAGTCAAAAAAGCATGACTTAAATGAAGTGGACAAGAAATACATCTTCACAATAAGAGACCTCATGCCATATGATGCTGGCCTTTACCATTAAGATGTTGAGGACGTCAATGTGTTCTCCATTAAATTTAAGAGTGATATGCATCATTATCTAGTCAACATCATCTTCTCTACAATTCAGAATAATTAACAGATCATAAAGTAACCAAAAGCACTTTCTCATAGTTCCAATGGTAGACTGAGGTTAAGTGAAGACCATGGAGAGAGAGGGGATGCTGGTTATGAGTATTATAATGAGGAGAAAACCACTGTATGCAAAGACAAATTGATCCAGATGCTGGTGGTGGAGGACTGTATGCAGGTGGATAAAGGCATCTATAAAACAGTGGCCGGAATGAAGTCCTGTAATGCCTGGCTTTTAATGAAAGGTAAGAACTGAACATTTTGAAAACATTTTTGTCAATGTATTATGTGTGTGCTGAATTACAGTAGTATGGATGTTGTCAATAAGTTGTAGCAGAAACAAAGATGGGCTATTACCAGAAAAAGCTGGTTCTTGCCACCTTACAAACACTTATGAATGGAGACCAAAACAAAGCACAGAAACTCTCAAAAACCCTCTTTGTTGAATGATTCTTTTGAATCAATCAGTTAATTCATGACTCACAAATGAGTCATCGCTCAGAAGTGTTTCCTAATGCATGTAAATCCATTTTTGGTCCTACTTTATATTACATTTGGTCTTTTATTATGTGCCCAATTCACCTATATTGCATGTCTTTGGACTACGGGGGGGAAACCGGAGCACCTGGAGGAAAGCCAAGCCGGAACTCAAACCAGTGACCTTCTTGCTGTGAATGCTACCCACTGAGCCACAGTGTCGCCATTTTATGTTAGTCCCTGAAACTTAATTATTGTGGACTGCAGTACCTAATAACTGCAAACCCAGCCTTAAAATAACTTCAATGTGTGTGTGTTTTACATATACGTTTTAAAACCAATTATGCTTAATATGCCAACAATGCATATGGTCTTAAACGCACCTTTTTAATATGCAAGGTCATAAACAGCTTAAGCATCAAACAGTTAAGCTCGACACGGCTAAGTTTTGCACATCTCTCCAATTTCTTGAGGCATGTAAACAGCTTGCATTCATTTGGCATTCTTGCATTCTTTCCTTAAATATTCACTGAGCGAACAAAGAACAAGTGGTTCGACCATAGAAAACTCAAATATGAGAATAAATCTGTTCAAGGTTTTGACATTTTGGAAAACTTTAGGATATTTAATGCTGCATTTAGCATCCCGACTCACATAACAAATGAAATGCATATTAGTATTAGTGCAATGTGAACACATTAGGTTAGCTTCTCTTTACTAGTCACTTTTAGCTGCTTTTTAGAACAGTTGTATTATTGCTGAACTACTATGAATAACTTTAAATCTGCTTGACTTATAAGATTAATATATTCTGCACAATTTACCTTATTTTGTACAGATCTTTTGTTTCTTTATGCCATGTGTGTCGTTTGTATAATGGCATGAACCAGCTGATAATGATCTAGATCAGGGGTGCCCAATTTTTTTATTTCTTTTTTCTTGTAAAGGGCCGAAATCCAAGCTTTATTAAGGTTAATGGGCCAAAGGTAAATGTAGTTGCTATGGGTAATTTCCTAATTTATTTAATAATATTTTAAACAACTAAAAAACACTGCTTTATGTTATCTATTACTGTATTTTTTCCATTTTATACTGAACTTATTACAGTATAAAAAATAAAAATAAAAAAAAACAGAACAGAGATAGAGTAGTTTTTGGCCTGGTTTGCTCGCCGATGTATTTTGTTTCTCAAGAGACAGTATTTAAGTTTTTAAAACTTTGATTCATTTATATTTAATTGAAATATATAACTTAAATTTGCTTTTTTTGTAGCAAAATGAAACAAACAAACAAACAAAACCCCCCTCTATCATTCTCAGATGGGATGATGGCCCGTGAGCCCTACTTTGGGCATCTTTGATCTAGATTCTAGGGGCAAAAAGAAACCCAGAAAACATTCCAGGCTGTTAAGGCCTTGACCTGGCAAAGACTGCAGAAGAACAGCAGCTCAAGCTACAGAAGGAAAAAGATGAGAAAATCACAGCTATCAAAACAGCCAGTTCTAAGCCAGAGAGAGCAGGTGTGGAGGACAGAAGTGCGTCTGCATGTTCTTCCAGAGATTGTTCTGGAGCAGAAAAAGAGGTCAAGAGAAAAGACTCTGGAGACACTGGACTGATGAGGACTGGATTATACACTAAAAATGAATACAAAGAAAAAAATGCTCAAAAAGAAACTCTGTTTCTATTGATATTTGCAATCTACTCATGCTGTAACACCCATTCAGGTGTGACGTAAGCATCAAAAATAGTCTCATTTGTGCATACAAAGCATGCTGATCATTTTATAATGAATGTCAGGATTTTCAGCAGAGAGAATGTCAATGTGAAGATGTGACTGCAGGTTCGGATGAAGGCCTGCTGTCTGGAGACTCACTCGGTATGCAATCTGATGGTGTAATTAGGACTTGTATAACAATACTTGAATGAATCCATTCATTTTTCTGATTAATACACTGACTTCAATTAACATGAGTAAGCGCAGACATTATTTCACTGCCATATTCCTGTTTAGCCACTGTGTGGCACTGTGGGAATGATGCAGCGCATGATCAGACTGAGGAAAACAGTTCCAAGCAATTATTCGCTACAGATTCCACTGACAAGATTAATGGTCCTTACTGGGGAAGGGATGTAATTTAGGCAGTTTAGGAAAGTGATTTATAACTCAAATGTAATTGATCTATCCAACTGTATTAATACGTTTCCATTTGGTAACTTTGTGATTAACAACCATCTTCAAGCCAGCAAACTTGCATATTTTTGTTATTGTTCTTTATTTCTTAATTGTTTTGTTACAGGCACTGCTATGCTGTTGTTTGATCCATGTTGGTCTTACACAATCCATCACCTGCACAGATACTTAAACATTTAGTATCATAAAATATCAACTTAAAGTACCAAAATCAACCCTATAACTATTATTATAGTGTAATAAATATCTCAAGCCCATGTTAGGCTTTTTAAACTGTTAAACCTGCTTCTGTAATACTCCATTTCTCCAGCAGTCCAAGAAACAAAATCTGGTTTATGCCTTCATAACCTTTTCTACAACTATTCTTAGCGGTTAGCAACTATTCAATACAGTAGAAAGGCTGTTGTCTTACTCACTTTATAAGTCTCAGAGATTTTATTGCAATTATATATTATAATTGGTGCAGTTTATTATACTTTTTTTTTAGAAATCCATATCTGAATCATTATAATATCTCATATCAAGTCATTTATGTGTCATTTAAGGCACAGTATGATTCTATGTTCTATATTCTGTGTGTGTGTGCGCGTGTGTTTACATCTTGCAATCCTAACGTCTTGGGTATCTTGAATATCTTGCTTTCATTCTAGATGATAAAGTATAGCTCACTAGTGGACAGTCAACCGCATCAAATGCACATTCTGGACCAGCAGATCTTGGTTCTAGCCAGACAACAAACAAAGCCAATAAGCATGAAGAGGTAAATTAATGATACTTGCACACTATTGATGTATTAAGTGTTGCAAAAGCTTTTGGTAATTGCTTTGTATTCTTTTCATCAATTTTGCTATTTATCCTCTAGCGATAAAGGTAAAGAAATTTCTGAAAGCAGAGGTTCATACTCAGAAGTTAGATATATTGTAAGTTTCATCTTTGCATCAATTGTTTTTTTTATTTAATTTTTTTTTATCCATTACTTTTGCAAGCTGTCCTCTAAAGATGGAAGTAAAGAAAAGGCAGAAACACACAACTGGAAAGAAACATAACCAGAAAAAGTGAATTAATGATACTGTACAAATTATAATTGTTTTTTTTTTTCTATTGCTTTATTAACTGCTCCAAAAATGCATTTGCTCTTTATTTGGCATCCATCATGTCCTCTAAAGCAGGGTTTTTGAAACTGTGGGGTGTGCCCCACCAAGCGGGCACCAGCACCTATTAAGGGGGGTGCGAGACATTGAGGCATGCACTCGAGTAAATTATGACGATTTTTATGCGTTCACTAGAGGAAATAATATGATTAATGTTAGCTCCATAGCTAACTATCAGGCACCTGTAGAGTTAATGCGTTCCAGTAAAACATAAAAATAAAATGGACCGGGTGCTTTTTAAAAATAATGACGGTGAATGAAAGTTAAACCGGTGGGCCGTCTGACAAAAAAAAGTGCCCTCAATCAAATAAGCAGGATGCCCTTCTGAATCTCTTACTTACATTGAAAACTAAAGACTATGTTTACATTGACATCAGTAATAGTTATTTGCCTTAATCTGAATAAGACAATAATATAATTACAAGAAGTGCTTCTTGAGCGTTGTGTCACCAGGGTATTCACTTTTCCTGCATGTAATTTTGATTGTTTCATCTTTAATTTCTTGACTATAACTGCAGTTTGGAAGTTTAACTTTCATTTATGAACATTTCTTTCATGCCCCTGTGACAAACTAGGTTATTTGACGCAAATGTGAAGTAAGGACTGGTGGAAGAGTGTTGTTTTTATCAATACTGCACGTCGAATGGAAAGAAAAAAAACTTACGCATTTTGTGATGTGTATGTGTGTGCGGTCCATTACTGACAGCGGCAAAATCCTACATGAAGGTAATAGTTTGATTGCGGTGTTCAATCAATAATGCTACTAATATATGCAGACTCCACGTCTTCTGTTTAGTTCAATTATGACTTAAGTCAGATTAAGGTAATCAAAAATCGCTCTTAACATGGTAGATTCTTAATCAGAGTATTGTTTTAATTATATTAAAATCGTATTAAAGTATTCTTGCCCATGTAAACATATTCAGTGTTCGACTTAACCACACTATCAGGGCTCTGTGAACTTGGCTTTGCGAAGCAGCATTTTCTGTATGTACGTACATCAACGTGTGATTTTCTGTATATACGTACATTGGCGTGTGTCCTAAAGGTTTAAAAACCCCTCCTTAAAAGGTGGAGGTAAAGAAGAGTCTGCAATGCACAGCTTACAATCAGGACAGAATCAGGCTAAAGTGATTTGCGTGCAAAACTGACCTCAATGTAGCAGCTGGAGGTGTTGATGCTGATTTACATTACACAATGTCTTATTACTAGTTTAAACCTAAATAAATAGATATTTGGATCCTAAGGCTCATATTTACTGAAAACAACAAATTAGCGTAAGATCGCAATCCCATAAAAGTATGGAAATGGAAATCTGACAATGCACGAATTAAAGAACAGATACAGCAGCTCATTTCCATAATGACCAACACAATCTACCAAGAGCAGCACAGATTAGCATCGGGTCAAAACAAGCAGAGCTGATGACAATCAGGTGCCGGTAACCAAATAACAACAATGACACAAATACTATTAAATAGAATACCATGGACCTCAATATGCGGCTGTTACACTAGAGTTAGAGCATGCAAAATTCTGTCGTATGACTCTATGAAAAGGGATACAGCAGTATCATCTTTTGTTCAATAATTTGTTCATAAAGACTAGATTGTTTTGACAGGTTTATTCGACCTTTTAATACAGATTATTTATTGTATTCAGCTCCATAAATGATTTAGATAATATAATTTAGTAATCAACCAATATATTAACTCAAATAAGTCTTACAAACTTGTAATAAAATAAGTATCATTGATCTTGAAAGATTTCTTAAATTAAGTTACAAAAAATATTTTATTAAAAATTAAAATATGTGATTTTAAAATATTTTATTTCCTGTCAAGCCATTTTTGCAGAAATGTTAGAAGTGACATTGATTTCTACTTAAAGTGTAACTTAGCTCATTTATTTTGCTCCTTTTGTTCAATATTTTTGGATTAAAGTGCTTTTTTAAAAATGCTTTTATTATCCAAAATAACCCTATTCGTGGAAATGTATTTCCTCTTTTAGAGCCCTCTCATTTACCACTATATTTCTCATGCGTTTGTTATATAGGCTACTTAATTTTAATTTATAATTCTCTTCTTGTTTAATAATGAACTATAGTTTGTAAAGACTGTATTCTGTTTTATTTGTACTGTAAATCTTTTGTTGTTATAAATAAATAAATGATGATGACGCTATGTGATTCGGTCATGACTGCAGCAAATTTGAGCCCCGAAGTGTCCGGCCTGACGGCTCAGTTTTTAGCTCCGCCCCTGCCTGCCCTCAGCTAATCTTACATTTAATGTATTTTACAATTTAATGTATTTTACAAATTTATTTATGCTTGTGATAGCAAAGAAAGAATCATTATAGATGGCTTCACCATATTTGATCAGTTAAATCAATCCATGCTTAAGTATTAATTTATTAAAAATAAATCTTAAAAGATGCTGAAAATCTGAACAACGGAGTTATAATATTAATGTCAGTAGATTATCTCTTTCATTTATGTTACATTCCATGAACCTCCTACAAATACATATGCAATAAGGTCTGCTGCAGAAATAACTGTGTGGATACTTTTTGCTGCCATATTTCACCTCAAGTGCCTCAAGTAAATTATGTCCTTATTTTTTATTTAGTTTTTATTCCAAATTAGGGTTTGCACTGAAGCAAGCTTTTAACAAATATGGCCCTGTATTAAGAAATATTTTTTTTAACATCAAACATATAAGCAATTATTAATGCTGAATAAGTGTTAAAAGCCTCTCTAAACATTCTAGACTCTCGCTGATGTTTTGCACAGGTTCTTCAGAAATGTGATTGTTAAAACTGGACTGCTTCCTTTAAATTGCCATTTCCAACTCAAGACTCATCAGAGATCAACTGGTTTAAGGATGGCACAGAGCGTTTTGTTGGTGGCAGCATAAAAGTAGCAAAAGAACTAAACCAGAGCCGTCTTCAGATAAAGCACTGCCTACGATCTGACTCTGGGGAAATTAAGATCCAGCTTAAAAACCCTTTTGGTGCCGCAGAGGCCTTCTCTAGGCTTATTGTGGTCGCTATGTTTCACTGTGTTTTATACTCAATGTATTCTGAGATAAATATTAATAAACCTTCAGCCTTTTACATGCAGGCTCATACATTAAACTGACATATTAAATATTTCAAACAATTCTGTACCCCATTGTAGACAAACCAGCCACACTAGAGGCCTAGCGGAATTGATTGACAGCTCTTCATCTGTCATTGACCTAAAATGGGATACACCAAATGATAACGGTGGCTCTGAAGTGACAAACTATATTGCTACGCGTCAGCAGGTACCTGTAGAACAGGTTGTGTGGCATATAGTTCAGCCGACTGTCTGTCCTTTCGACACAGAAATGTGTCCCATCATAGCAAGCAATACAAGTACTGAATCTGCACTGGGAACTGTGAGGTTTTCAGTGATCCACTGGAGACAGAAAGCATCAAGGCTGGAACTCTGAGTCAGAGAATAAATGAATGAAGTACAGTAACTTTAGCTTCTAGTAAACATTCTTTTTCACTTTTTTTTCTCAGTTATTCCAAGTCAACCCACCCTGTCAATGGTAGTCAGCACTTTCAAAAACTGGATCAACTTGACAACACTGGGCTAGCAGCTGGAGAAACGCAAGAAAGACACAAACCAGTGGGTGACTCTGAACCAAGTTAATGAACCTATTCAAGGTACTTTTTCTTCAACAATGGCTCATTAAACAGTGCTTCTACCTACTTTTTTGTAAGAACTCAGAAAGTGCACATATAAATGCAGTTCACTGCAGTTTCCAGATTAAATTAACAGTAGATGCAGTAAAACATTGAACAGCTAAATATTCATTCTCATACAAAAAATAAAAGAATCACACAGGGGCAAGTTATTGAATTATTTTAACAGCACAATGCAATGATCTAAAACACCTTTCAATGCTATAATTTTCAGAGCAATCACTGTAAAACAAGTTAGTTTCACATTTTAAGTGTGCACTCACCGGCCACTTTATTAGGTACACTTCCAGTAACTAGTACCAGGTTGGACCTCCTTTTGCCTTCAGAACTGCCTTAATCTTTCGTGGCATATATTCAACAAGGTACTGGAAATATTCCTCAGACATTTTTGTCCATTTGACATGATAACATCACGCAGTTACTGCAGATTTGTTGGCTGCACATCCATGATGCAAATTTCCCGTTCCACCACATCCCAAATCTGCTCCATCAGATTGTGATCTGGTGGTTGTGGAGGCCGTTTGAGTACAGTGAACTCATTGTCATGTTCAAGAAACCAGTCTGAGATGATTTACGCTTTATGACATGGCGCGTTATCCTGCTGGAAGTAGCCATCAGAAGATGGGTACACTGTGGTCATTAGGGATGGACATGGTCAGCAACAATACTCAGGTAGGCTGTGGCGTTGACACAATGCTCAATTGGTACTAATGGGCCCAAAGTGTGCCAAGAAAATATCCCCCACATCATTACACCACCACCACCAGCCTGAACCGTTGATACAAGGCTGGATTGATCTATGCTTTCTTGTTGTTGATGCCAAATTTTGACCCTACTATTCAAATGATGCATCAGAAAATTGAGACTCATTTTTCCAATCTTCTATTGTCCAATTTTGGTGAGCCTGTGCAAATTGTAGACTTAGTTTCCTGTTCTTAGCTGAGAGGAGAGGCACCCGGTGTGGTTTTCTGCTGCTGTAGCACATCTGCTTCAAGGTTGGATGTGTTTTGTGTTCAGAGATGCTCTTCTGCATACCTCGGTTGTAACGAGTGCTTATTTGAGTTACTGTTGCCTTTCTATCGGCTCGAACCAGTCTGGCCATTCCTTTCTTACCTCTGGCATCAACAAGGCATTTGAGCCCACAGAACTGCCTCTCACTGCACACTTTCTCTTTTTCGGGGCCATTCTCTGTAAACTCTAGAAATGGTTGTACGTGAAAAACCCAGTAGATCAGCAGTTTCTGAAATACTCAGACCAGCCTGTCTGGCATCAACAACCATGCCACGTTCAAAGTCACATCATCTTTCTTCCCAATTCTGATGCTCGGTTTGACAGGTTGGACAGGTGTTCATACGTATGTGCGACAAGTAAAGTAAGAAATCATTACTACACTCACATTCATGTTTCAGACAAAACAAAGCACTTTCTATCAGTGCTATACTAGACCTTTCATTTAGAGCTGCAAAATGTACAAGATGAAAGGCAATATTGTTTGGCAAAGATGTTGCAACAGATGGTTTTCAATGAGCATTGGTTGTTTTCTCCAATTACTTAGAGGTTCATTTTCACAATAAAAGAGTTTCTGGTTCAACTACAGTCATATAAGCTTCCTGACCCATACCAAACCCTATAATTCAGCTTTACAAAGTTGATGAATTAAAAAATTCAAGAGTGGACACAGCTAAAGTGACACAAAGGCCTTACACTTTCCAGCTAATGAACCCAATGAATGCATAGCAAGTCAACTGAAAAACCTTGATTGTAATTACTGTCTATATCTTTAAGTTACAATTAAATAAAGAATTATAGGGTTGAATGCAAAGAGCACACTCATTTGAGGACAGATGCAAACGTCAAAGTAAGTGGAAATGATTTTCTTTTTATACTTTTTAATCTATGTAATTAGAATACAATAGTTTATGATTAAATGACCTCTATATTCAGATGGAAAATAATGTATTATTCATTAGTACAATAGGTGATGAAAGGAAAAGTAAATGCATCTTGAGATGAAAGGAATTTTCTTGCACAACCATCACTCATACTTCGAAAAGGTTTAAGGTTAGTCAAAGGGTGCTTTCACACCTGTAGATCGATTGTTTTGTTCCGAAATAAGGATTTAAATTGTTACAATGTTGCTTTTTGTTCTTAGTGCGCTTCGCTTTCACATGGCAAAGTTTCTAAATGGATTTTTATGTCCTTAAAATAGCAAAAGTGGATTCTGACACGCCCTTATTGCTTTAGCACCCTGCAATTTGGATTTACCACATGGATCGTCAAAATAGAGCAAAATGTCTTTATATCACTCCAATATCACTCCTGTGGACACACTATACCTAAACACAGTACTGTACAAACAGCGAACATTGATTGATTTTCAACATAGGTGGCCTTTAAGTTTGTTGATGAAATTAAAATGGAGTGGTCAGGATGATTCAGTCCTTATATATTAATTAAAATATATATATATATATATATATATATATATATATATATATATATATATATATATATATATATATAATAATATCTAATTTAATTTCCAAGATGTACAAAACCTTGTCAAAACTAATGTTTAATAAACACATTTCTCTGGGTCTGATAATATGCAGTATTTTGTAACATTTGAGCATATCAAGTTGCATCATCATGTTACCTGCTGACACCAAATCCACAAAAATATGTGATTATATAATCTTCACATGAGATTATATCACTGGATCTTCCTTTCCTCCCAATTATTCCTCCAGCTCAGTGGGAAAATAGGGTAGCAATATTTAGCTCAGAGAGCCTGTGTAGAAGGAATCAACCAAATATGTCACTGTCGGCGTATTTAAAACACAAATGTCAAAAGAGCACAAGTCAAACCTGCAACTCAAAGAAAGAAATATTCCTCTGAGCCACAACAACTCATGTTTAGGTAAGAGGCTCAGACCCCTTAGGACTAAAGTCTTATAATAGCCCCAGGTAAGTTTGTAAATGGCCTAGCACTTTACCTGAGGGATCGCTTATGAATTCTCACAGAAGTCTCCAATCAGTTTCAAGAGCTTAGAGGCTCTCCGTTTCTATCATATTGAGCAGCTTGAATCATCTCAGAAACCAAACTACAGCCTCTTGCAAGCAAACAAAATCTTGCTAAATAAAAACACATTTTTGAATAACTATAAAAATATGTTTAGTTACTTAAAAGTTCAAATTGGGACAATGGGTTTGCTCGCTTTTTTAGAAGTAACAAATCACTTGGTGGCATAGTGGCTTAGTGGTTAGCACTGTCGCCTCACAGCAAGAAGGTCGCTGGTTCAAGTCCCAGTTGGGCCAGTTGGCATTTCTGTGTTGAGGCAAGGGATTCTTATGGCTGCTCCAGACATGCGGTATAGGTGAATTGGGTAAACAAAATTGGTCGTAGTGTATGTTTGTGTAAATATGAGTGTTTATGGGTATTTCACAGTACTGGGTTGTGGCTATAAAGGTCATCTGCTGTGTAAAATATATGCCAAAATAGTTGGCTGTTCATTCCGCGGTAGCGACTTCTGTTATATAAGGGACTAAGCCAAAGGAAAATGAATGAACTAATCACTTTTTACTGTGCATCTATAAAACATTGCCATTAATAGATACGCAACTGCTTTTGGTTTGTTGATATCCTGTCCTAAGGTCTGTTCAATTATTTATGTCACTAATAGTGAGTTCACACTGTGTAATTTAAGCACTGATTTTTACTCGTCGACAGGTTTTGTTAAATTGGAGACAAATGCCAGACACTACAGGCAAATCTAAAGTTGTAGTCAGAATTGTTAGCCTCCCTTTTTTTCCTTTTTTAAATATTTCCCAAATGATGTTTAACAGAGCAAGGAGATACAGTATGTCTGATAATATTTTATCTTGTGGAGAAAGCCTTATTTGTTTTATTTCGACTAGAATAAAAACAGTTTTTAAGTTTTTAAAAGCCATTTAAAGGTCAAAATTATTAGCCACTTTAAGCTATATATTTTTTTCAATAGTCTGAACAAACCATCATTATACAATAACTTGCCTAATTACTCTAACCTGCCTAGTTCACTTTATTAACCTAGTTAAGCCTTTCAATGTCACTTTAAGCTGTATAAAATATATATATATATTTTGAAAATATCTAGTAAAATATTATTAACTGTCATCATGGCAAAGATATAATAAATCAGTTATTAGAAATGATATATTAAACCTAATTTATGTTTAGAAATGTGTTGAAAAAAATCTTCTCTCTGTTAAACAGAAATCAGGGGAAAAAATAAACACGGGTGCTAATAATTCGGGGGGGGGGGGGGGGGGGGGGGGGCGGGGGATGGGGTAATAATTCTGACCTCAGCTTTATGCCCATTCACACAAGTTGCAGTCATGCAATGTGGATTATCAAAGACGTGCTTAGAGAGAGAATCGCTGAAGTATCACATACTGAACACCCGTGAAATATTTGGAACAATATGGACCTGTCGGCATTTCAAAATCATGCTGTGTGAAATGAGTTCTGACTGAAAAACACATTGGCGATGATCTGTAGCAATGTGAGAGGAAGATACAGTGCAGTGTTGAGTTCAGGGAGAAGTTATAGACCACATTCCTACAATAATTAAGCTTCATAACAACAGTAAACTGTCGCCTCACATCAAGAAGGTCGCTGGGTCGAGTCCCAGCTGGGCCAGTTGGCATTTCTAGGGAGTTTAGAGTTCTCTCCGTGTTTGCATGGGTTTCCATGGGGTGCTCCTGGTTTCCCCAAGACTCCAAAGACATGTGGTATAGGTGAATTGGATAAATTAAATTGGCCATAGTGTATGTGTATGTGTGAATGTGACAGTCTATGAGTGTTTCCAGTACTAGGTTGTGGGTGGAAGTGCATCCACTGCGTAAAACATATGCTGAAATAGTTGGTGGTTCATTCCGCAGTGGTGACCTCTGATAAAAAACGGACTAAGCTAAAGGAAAATAAATAAATAATTGGTGCAGTGGGTAGCACGATTGCCTCACACCAAGAGCAAGAAGGTCACTGGTTTAAGCCCCAGCTACTGTCAGTTGGCATTTCTGTGTGGAGTTTGTATTTCATCCTCCATTATATTTTTTCTAGTTGCCATTCACTGCACATCAGCCCACAAATAAAGGCAAATAAAGGCAAATTCTAGAAAAAATCTTATTGCTGGACATATTTTCCAGTGTCATGCATGGTCTTATCAGCTGCGAGCCAGACAGACAGACACGTTGGTGATTGCTTCTAGAATAGTTATGCACTGATCCATTGTGCAGTGAACAGAAGCAACCAAATGCTACCCCAGATAGTCATGCAGAGTGAAAACAACATCAATTTTGAAAATCATGCAGTGTGAACTCAGCATAAGAAGACCTTAAGACAACTTGAGACGGCACAGATGTCATGTCGCTGTCACATATCGCATCGAAGTTCTGTGCAGTTTCACTTAGAATGGCTTCATTAGCTCTGATAGAAGCACAGCTGGTTTAGAATTGGTCATAATAACCAATGACAACTTTAAGTTTTAAAATAACCCAATGTTGTTAAAGTAAATAGTTAAAGTATAAACTCAAGGCCAACTAAATCCAATTTTACTTAATACAGTTGATGCATCTGTTAAATTTCAGCCAAAAAAGACATTTCTGTCAATATTTAGGCCCAATCCCAATTCTAACCCAAGCCCTAACCCCTCTCCTTGGCCCTTGAAAAAGAATTTGGAGGGGAAGGGCTTCAAAATTTACCCCTAAGAAATGGGACACCACCACAGCACCTGCACATGTCATCGCGATCTCTTGCTTCATATGATATTGACGATCGTGACTGCTTTAGTTATTCCAGTTGTGTTATTTTTGGTGTTTATCTCCAGAAAATCACTGAAGGAATATATAATGTTATCATATTGATATAAAATGGCAATAAGATCGTAACTGCACATTTACACAGTGGCCATATTCATCTGTATAAACACACCAAAAACAACATTAACATTATAGCAGACACTGTAAAAAGCCCATTCCCAGACACTAGACTTTTCTGACAGAGTATTCCAGTGTCATTAAGTGTCAGAATGTTGTGGGTCTGGTGTACAGGAGTTATTATTATGGATTTTAGATAACGAAATTTAGCGTTTTTTTTATTTTAGCGAAAATATTAAATTATATTAATTATGAATGTATTAAAAAATATGCTTGTTTGTTGTGAAAATTCGTAATAATTACAAAAAAAATACTAATTTGTTGATCTCCTTACCTCCGGGAGCAGCTATGCTGCCATTGTGGCTAGTGTATTCTGGGAAATTTTCTTACCTCTTGGTTTCGAGTGTAGTCTTGAAAAAGTTTCAGTTCGAAGGGATATCCCCCTTCACCTTAGCCCTACGCCTTCAAGCTAAAGAGAATTGGGACACTCCTAACCCTTCACGTGAATGCGCAAAACGAGGGGTAGGGGTAAGTGGAAGGGCTAAGGAGCAGAATTGAGATTGGGCCATAGATTCAAACTTATTTTGGTTTCTGAACACAGATAAAAGTGTTTAGCAAACATATAAATGTAACACACAAATATATTTTGAAGAATGTTGGTCACCAATACCATTAGAATGCAAACACCATGCAAAACCTTAGCCCAATCCCAATTTCTAAACCTTAGCCCTTTAACTTACCACAACCCCTTGCTTTGCACGTTCCAAGTAGAGGTGTCTCAATTCACTTTAACTTGAAGGTGTAGGGCTAAGGGGAAGGGCTAGAAACTGAGATTTTCCATGACCACACTCGAAACCAGGGGGTACGAAAATTTTCCAGAATACACCAGCTACAATGGCATTTGAATTTTCACATCAAACAAGCGTATGTTTTAATACATTCATAACGGCGTCTGTGTTTTACTGTCATGCTTTAAAAAAAAAACAGCTAAAAACACCAAAATTTGGCTATCTATAATTCATAATAATAACTCCTGTATAATAGTGCCACAACATACTTTACCACCTGTCACTCGATGACACTCGAATACCCTGTCAGAAAAGACTGGGAATGGCCTTTTTGCAGAGTCTGGTAAAATGTTTATGTTGGTTTTGTGTGCCTAAATAGATGAATGGCCACTGTGTAAATGCACAGTACAGTTACGAGCTTATTGCCACATTATATCATTACGATAACATGATATTGTTGCCTTCAGTGATGTGCAGAAAATAAATAACAAAAGAATAATGCAACTGGACTAACTACAGCAGTCACCATCGTCAATCTTTTTTTTTTTTTTTTTTTTAACAAATCATAATAATCATGATCTTATAACCTTAGAGATCACTATGACATGATGTGGTGTCGATGTGGTGTTGTAGTGCTATTCCATTTCTTAGGGGTAAAATTTGAAACCCTACCCCTTTACACTCTGTTTCAAGTAGCCAAAGGGAATAGGATAGGGGTAAAACAATTGAATTGGGATTGGACCTTTATGATTGAATTCAATTCATGAAGTGTTCAATTCACTCTATCAGTGTTTAATTCTTCCGCATCTATGAGCAGCAAATCTAACGTATTGTGGTCATTTAATCACAGCTGAAGTCAAAAACACCACTGGATTCTTTATTAATTTCAGGAATGCACTGGTATTAAAATTAATCCCATGTCTTCAAATGGAATTAACACAATCCCCCCTATAATTAAAGAACTCAGTTGAATTTCCTTCGAAAGTTCCTCCTGCCATTTCCCATTAAAAATGACAATTCCTCCTACAAATAATCACCACACAATAAAGGCAAGATTCAAACCTGTGTCCTAATGAGCACTACATGTCATGGCTCCGACAGCAGAAAATAGCAGACTAATTATGCGTCTCTAGACATGTTGGGCATCAAGTCTCTGGGTGACGTGTTACAATGACAATTAAAATAATCTGCCTTCCACAGCTCTGAAGTACGCAGTGAAGGACGTCTCTGAAGAGTCTGAGTATGAGTTCAGAGTATCAGCCATTAATACATCTGGAGCTGGAGAACCAAGCGCTCCCTCTGTGTGAAAAACCCTAACAGTAAGTTCTGTTCATAATAGTTTCTTAAAAGGGAATTTAAATGTACACTTTGAACTATATTGAACATTTTGTCTTTCTACTTCCAACCATTAATTTTCAGGCAGGCCCCACTTCAAAGATCCTGTCGACTTCATGGTTGTGAGAGCAGGAAACTCCATCAGAATTAAAGTCGATTACGAGGTACTTTGATTTATTCTGCATGCTATAGATTAAGCTACATGTCAGAGCTCATTTCCGGAAGAACATGTCTAACATTAGTAAGAACATGTACATTTGCCCCAATGCAAATTAATGTTAATAACTTGGTAAGCATTTGCACTTTCTGCCATATTTAATCAAGCGGCTGCATAATTTAATAGAAGATAGAACACTTTGCAAAGTCAACTTCCTTCCAGTCCATATACATCTAATATCCATCATATAATTTCCAGCAAGTTTGAGCTTGTTTTGCTGAAAAAAAGGTGCAAATTCACATAACATTTTAGGATGTTTTATAAAACTTGTCTAGGCAACCAGTAATAACTATAAAATCACAATAAATGACCTTAGCAAAAGATAGTTTGGTTAAATATGTGTAATTAGTTAAGACCTTTAGTCTATAATTTACTTTCAAACCATGTTTATGTCAAGAGATCTTCAGAACCTGACATCACATGGCTAAAAATGAAGAACTTATGTCGTCCTGCTTCAATATCATCAATTTTGAAAAAGTGTCTACATTCGTCATTCCCTCTACAAAATATTTAGAATCGGGTGTTTTCACCAACAACTCCAATGGACAGTCCATAGAGATCAGAGTGGCAGGTTTGTCAAATATTTCAAATTAAAACTGATGATTAATGTAAATTGGCAAATTTAACTTTAAATGCTGAGACATACGTTTTCCTCTCCATATGCACCAGCCATCTTCTTAAAAACTTGTCATATCTCTAGAAAAACATTGTGTATTCAGAATGTGCTTCAGACTGGTAAGTGGGCTTGACAAACCACCTGCAGGAAACACTCTTTCCACTTTATATGCACAAGATACTTTGCTACAAAAAAAAAACTGTTAGAACAACTCAATATTAACAATAAAATGAAGGGCTGCAAAATTAATCAAAAAAATATTGCGATCTCCAATCGACCCTACAAACGATCTTAATCCAGCATATCTACAATTCAGCCAATTATATTTTTAAGGTCAGGAGCAAAGCATAAAGGCAACAGCACAATTCTTAACATTGTTTTACATACATTGCTCAGCAACATGGACACCTCCAAATGGTGTTAAAAGTGTCACATACTGGTCTGTGCCAATAGTCTAGTGGTTAAGTGCGCCGACATATAGCACCATGGTGCTCAAGGTGACTTAAGTTCATTTCCCGGCTTAAGGTCCTTTGCCGACCCTTCCCCTCTCACTGCTCCCAACTATTTCCTATCAATCCTCTGAACTATTCTATTCATTAAAGGTTAAAAACCCCTAAATAGCTCCCATTTTTGAAAAGTGTCCCATACTGTATTTATAAGGTATAATTCACCCAAAAATATCATTTCTGTCTTAATGTAATGATGTATTGGTGGCCGCAAAATCACATGTGAGCTGAAGCTCTGTTTGTTTACTACTAAGAGGACGCACACAAAGCTGCAAATGATGTGTATTTTAGTGAACAGAACCTGCATATGCTGCGAGTAACAGGTAATAAAGTTGCAAATAACATTCAGTTTGTTGCACAGAGTGATTGTTTGGGAGTCGCGTGGGAAGTATTATTTGCATGGTTTTTTTGGGGGGGGGGGGTTTTCACAAAGTGACAGCAGCCATGATAATAGCGCATTCGGCAGTGAAAGTGAAACCGAAAACAACATTTAAATTATTTAGAGTTATGATTATGACAAGCATTTGATATGTTTTTTTTCTTTCATTGCAAACACAAAGTGTTGTGCATGAAAATAAATGTTTACTTGGTTTGTATAACTACTCTAGACTATTTAATGTTTAATATAATGCAAGAAGCAATCTGATAATAACAAATGTCGGATTTTACCAGTGAAAAAAAAAAAATTTAATAATGTTGTCAATGGCAAATGACAAGCATACATGTCAAACATAATAATTCAACTTTAGAATTATGAATAGTTGAATTATGAGGTCAATTTACTGTGAATTAATGACCAGGACATTTTTAAAGTCTGATTCAATATTCTATACAATATTCTATACAATATTGAGAATTTTAACCAACAATAGACCTACACATAGGTCAAATATTATTATTGTTGTTTTACCATATGTTTGAGAAATAACAATAATAACAGCCTCCTAATATTAACTTTTATTTAACATCCACAGAATCATGAGAAAATCGGGATCTTGATTTTAATAAAAAAAAAATTGTGATTCGCATTGTAGCCAGAATTGTGCAGCACTAATAAAATATATATTAAAACTGCTAAAACGCTCTTTGGTGATTTGAAATGTGCCTTTTATCTTCATTTGCAAGCCGCTTTGGTTAAAAGTGTCTGCTGAATTAAATAATGTAAAGGAAAAAGGAAGTGGGTCTAAAGTTAAATGAGAATTTAAAAAGCTTAAATAACAAAAAATATATATATATTTCTGTTAAAAAAGATGTAAACTAATACAACAGAGCAGAAATTAATGCTTTGTGTGGACAGCATTAGGAGAAGAGCAATTACACAAAGTTTTAAGATGAAGATGTGCTGCTTTGCTTTCAGTTGCGATAACTAATGTGCTCACTCACAGAATCAGACACTGCTGCTTTTAAAAGTGACACATCTTCTATTATGAATTATGATACAGCTAGGTTCATTGGTCTGTTGGGTCGGACCACTTTCACCTCAACCGAACTGCTCCAAATTCCACTTTCAACTGTCCTGAGACTACTTTGTTCAGGCAATTTCAGAGCAATTGTTCTGGTGCAGATCAGAGCATGAATGTTCTACTCATCCATGCCTAAAAGAAAGCCAGAAAAAAAAAAAAAAACTCATCATCAATAAAACCCATATATGCAGAATATTTTATCCCAATTTTAAACCCTTTAGAAATAATGTTGAGAGCTAAAAGCAACAATAAAGTGCATCGCTAATGTGATTGTGACTGCTCTTTCCAGTTTATCATAACAATAATTAGCCCTTGCTGGATACAGGATTAACTCTAAGCAGGGGCAATACCCTTATGTCAACAAGCAACCTGCAGCGCCCCTGTATACTCATATTTAACCAAAATTATTTTAATTAGTCTACTTTTCTAAGGCTGTAAATGACTAAATAATACATGTACCCAATATGCACCACTACCGCCTTTGAAGGGATCCTTCATTACTTTAATAATCGCATGTCCCTTTGTTTATCAACTCACGCAGTACTAAAAATAACTATTGTATGCTTAGTTTTTTTGCTTTTTTCTGGCTACAAATGGTAACTGGAGGTTTATGGTAAAGTCATCGTCACATGAGCTCCATCTCCACAGCAGGAGATGGATGATTTACTGCATTACTTGGTGGAAGAATGCAATTCCAACATGCTTGTCTGGCAAACAATTGGGGATCATCTATTTTGTAACATTTTTAGAGCCTCTATCTACTCTGGTCGGGAATACCACTTCATAGTCTACAAAAAAAAAAAAAAAAAAAAAAAAATATATATATATATATATATATATATATATATATATATATATATATATATATATATATATATATAAATATATATATATATATATATATATATATATATATATATATAAATATATATATATATATATATATATATATATATATATATATATATATATATATAAATATATATATATATATATATATATATATAAATATATATATATATATATATATATATATATATATATATATATATACACGACGTTCTGATCCATCAAAATCTTCAAAATGGGGTGTTAACGAGCTGAAAGATGGATTGCTTATAATTTAGAAAAAAAAAAAAGTGATTTGGTCTGTTGTCACATTAAAGTGAAAGAAAAGCACTCGTTTACATTATTTTGTAAATTGATTAATAAAAATATAATAAACAAACTCTATTTATAAAACCATTTTCAAGAAAACCACATGTTTTACTATAGCTTTTGGACCTAGGGCACCACCATCTTGGAATATTGCGATATCTGATCTCAAGGGGTTGATTCTGTTCCCTCAGCTGAACAGATACAGCGGAAGTAATAGACCGAACACAGAGACTACAAAACCCTAATTTAAACCAATGCGTGAAGTTGTAAACGTGGAGCTGGTGCAAGTAAAAGCATCAGATGTGTGTGTAATATATAAAAATATATTTATTCTATTATTTTTTTCCCCTATTAAATACTGATTGTTTGATGCACTTTGGTTCGCTCTGTGTATTGTGCTGCCTGACTAGGTTTCAACAAGTTCCGGTGGCGACATAATGGGGGCAGGTACCTTTAATTTTTACTACTACAGCTACTTGCCTCTTTTCGTGTTTAAACTAAACCAAGATCAGCTCAGGGTTTCACATGGCAGATGTTTACGTTGTTCATACATGTTGAGAGATCGAGTTTATCAACTTGAAAAGAGAATATGTCTTGACATAATCCACAAAGACGTGACTTAGTCATGACTTAGGTCATCTGCTTTAATCGTTGCATTAGTCTGAATGTAAATCCCCTCATCAGGCAGCACTGCACCACCGTGAGAGAGTCGACCAAAACGCATCAAACGAAAGGTATTAAAAAATAAACAGGGAACATATACATAATTTTGTATATATGACACAAATTTGATGCTTGTATTTGCAACAGCTCTGCGATGCACATCGACAATGTCAAGTATCGGGTTAAATTAAGCTTTGCAGTCTCTGTGTTCAGTCCATTATTTCCACTGTATGTGTTCAGCTGAGGGAACAGAACCAACCCCGTGACGTCAGACACAGTGATATTCAGAGATGGCAGTGCCATTGTGCTAAAAGCTATAGTGAAACATGCCGTTTTCTTCAAAATTGTTACATTAATTGAGTTTGACTCATTATTTTCACTAAAGTAAATACCACTTTACAATATAATGTAAACTTGACAGGCTGCTTCACTTCCACTTTAAAAGTGCAATAAGTAATATGAACAAAAAAAGGTTTTTGAACTAAGTTCCAAAACACACTTGCAGCCAATTTAGAAGTAAGGGGTGTGTCTAATAACTAGAGCAGAATTGCCAACAAGGGTGAAATCTAGTTGGACTATGAGTGTGTTTGTTTTGATATCTCCAAATATTAACAATGTTACATAAATTATAGTGCAGCGTTAATCTGTTAAACATTCACAATTATTCATCCTCATGTCATTCCAAAACAGAAATATTTCAGTGCTTCTGTGTAACAAGGTAAGATTTGCACCAAATACTCACTTATTTGGATGTGGAATGAAGCTTTCAAGAATACAGAAGGTAAAATGAAGTTCAGATGACGCATGTGTAATATTCAAGGACTTCCGCAGGCATGCAATTACTCACTTCTTTGAAGAACAGGCCAAACAACTCACAACATCAAGAGATTCACACTAGTTCTTCTAGACACATAATAGTTCAGGAGAGATGTCTGTCTTTTCATTGATTTTCATCTAAATATACTTTAAATGAATCACAACCAACTTAATATTCCAGTAGGACAACAAAAAGTGTGGAAAGTGTGTGTACTGTTTGTATATGCAAACAGTAACCAGCCACTTCAACATGTACACCTATTCAGCTGTTTGTTTGTGCAAATATCTAATCTGCAAATGACATGGCAGCGAATCAATCCATTTAGGCATAAAGATGTGGTCCAAGTGATCTGCTGCAGTTCAAACTGAGCATTAAATTGTGGAATTAAGGTCATTTAAGTGACTTTAAATGTGGCATGGTTGAGTATTTATGACACTGCTGATCTACACAACCATCGCAAGGTTTAGATCTAAGTGTCGGTAAAAGTGCAAATATTGACATTATGTGCTGAAACATGAGTATATAGTGAGAGTTTGTTCAATCTGTTACACAGAGGATTAAGGCAGCTATGTAAGAAAAGGGGGTCCAACCCCGGAGAAACAATATAATGTGACTGATGAGTTTATTTTGATGGTTTACATTTGTGGGGTCATTAATTCCAAATATTATGGAACTGTCCCATTCAAATTCTACCTTTGGCCACTATGATTCTTTACATGTATCTTGCACATTTGGGATGACATGAAACCTAAACTATTCCAATAACATTTCTGAATTAACTATACTTTTTCCCACTTATTTCTAGTGCCTGTAATCACAGGTTTACCAGCAATGAAAACTCTTGTGTGGCCACCTTCAATTCTGGTTCCACTGAAAGTCCACAGCGCACCACACGGATATCATATACATGACCAGTGCTGTCTTTGTCATTCCTAATTCACCTCAATGCATCAAGTCCAACAACAACTACTGCATCACTGACGAATACGGTGTCTGCTCGATGTACATTATGCGAGTTGGGCCAGAACATAGTGGCTTGTACAAAGTGGTGGCGGTCAACTCAATTGGCAGAACAAAATGTTCCACCAAACTAACAGTGAGAGGTATGTTACATTGAATCATTTCCATATGTGATTATATCTAATGTTTAGAATAATTAAGATTTTTCAATACTTAATCAAAATAATTCAAGTAGCAAATTTATTTTTCATCATTGATTGGACATTTTTTTATATTTAAGTACCACCTCAATATTTAACCTTTTTCTTCCACTTAAAGGCCACTTAAAGTGCAAAGTACGAGTAAAGTGCGAAAATGCAACGGGTTAAATGTTTTTGAGCAGAAAGCTTACTGCTGTTTATCTTTGACTGATGTAACTAACATTTGTAAACATCTAGCACGGTGCCTTCTCTTTTACTTTAATATTTAAGCATCAAATTACAATAAAAAGTATTTTAGAATAATTTAGAATAATTAATAATTTAATAAAGTAGAAATATAGACTGCATTTAAAGCTTTTAAATAATTAAATATTAAATATTTAAGAAAATATAAAAAATATCTTAAATATTTTTAAAATAACTTTTATTAACATTGTCATTTTTATTACTTTATATTTAATCATTTATTTAAATACAATTTGTAGACTCAGTTAGATTAAGAGATTTAAGTTTTGGAAAAATTATTAACCCTTGTGTGCCATTAGGTATGTTTTCATCCACTCTGGAGTAATTTTTGTAGTCTTCATTTGTTTACAATTTTCTCTATGTTTTAGCAAACGGAATGGTTTTGGTGACAAATACTATTTTGACACATATTTTGGGAAAATGCTCAGACTACCCTTTCGTTATGTTTGTGGCTGTTTTTGCCCCATTGACTTTCATTATAATGATATTTTTTGATTGCAAAGCCATGACACCATATGATCATGCATTCTTGATTGTTGCTGGTTTTCCCTTTTGGGAAGAGGTCAAATTACACATTTATACTGTTGATCATCAGTTACAGTGCAAAAAAAAAAAGCATATTTCTAGATAAAAATTATTTGGTTATAATGAGTATTGTGTGTGTTTTAGAAAGAACCTACCTTGATATGTTTTAAAAAATAATAATATAAATAAGCAGCTCAGCTCATAGTAAACATAGTAGGTGTAGTTATGCACACACACTATTATTTGCTGTTTCACTCCAAATAAAATGGAGAAACTTGTTTTTGCACAGGTCTATCTAAAGGGTTAATAGTGCCAACTGATGAGCAGTAAAAATAAAAGTTTTACCTCTTTCCAACAAGACAAACCACCAACAATCAACAAATCATGATAATTGGTGTCACTGCTTTGCAATCACTACATGTCGTTATAATAAAAGTCAATGGGGCACAAACAGCCATGAACATGACAAAAGGGGAGTCAATTTGAACATTACACAAGGGGTAAAAATCATAATTATTCTATTACGATAATGAAGTGCTATCATAATTACATATTTTTACATATGCATTATTACGTTTTTACTTTTTTCTGTATTATATCCTTTTCACAGATTGAAATTCTGGGTTGTGGCAACTAGACAGCTTCTTTTCTGCATATCAATATATAGTGAATTATAATATAGTGAATTATTTATGGAAACCTACTGTATTTCCTTACAATGTGAAAGAGCCTACAATATCTGCATAGTAGAAGGTATCAATCTATCAGTATTCTAACTAAATCCTATTAGTTAAAATCAGCATCCATATCATCACTGTGATCAAATGTGAACTGTGTTTAATGAAAGGCAAATAAATCTTCTTGATTTCTGCCAGCTTCAATGCCTTTTCAATATTCTGAGTATCACATATCGGTTATTTCAACAAAAGCTTTTATATATATATGGAACAAAGGGCATTTTATCTTGCCAGAACAGGTTCAAGTACATTACCCCACCACTGCATTCATCACCTGCCCTGGGCCAAGTACAATAGATTTTGGACCAAAGTGATGCAAGTTATCGATGACTTTGCTGAAGAATAAACAGCCCTCATTTTGCTTGCTTACCTTGTGATATCGGGAGGTGTTTCAGGTCGGAGGGTGACATTTGTGTTTACTCAATTTCCCGAAGTCCAGAGATGTCTCCAGGCCAATTCAAGCACAGGTCCTTGCAATTTGCCTGGCTCCAGACTTTGAGACAAGCTGTCTGGGCACGTCAAGCTTGGTAAACCCCTGTCAATGTAAAATGAAACCTTCCCTCAGGGCTGTGAAGGAAATATGCTGCCACATGAATATATATTTTTTTACAAGGCACAATGATCATATCAGCATGAACATCTGAATATTATATGCTCAAAAACGTTATATTTAAACATATCGCAATGCTATGCTCGAAAATAAATAGTAATTATTGCACTGAAATAGCACTTATTTAGAAAACGAATGGCATAATTTTAAAAGTCACGTAAGATACACTTTAATTATCCAATAAAAATGCAATATGTTCGGTCATATTACATGTGCAGAGTTCGTCATCCTAGTGGAAATGGCAAGGCCTAGGTCAGTGTCTACATTTAGGATGAGAGTGACTTAAAAGCTAAACACTCTTGTACTTTAAATAAAAATGAAGTTCTATAATAAAAATTATCCAAAATACGCCGCAACTGGGATGCAGTATGTCATTATTTTGTTTATGCAATAGCACTACTAGATTGTATCTGGTTGGCAAAGAATTTCTACATCCAAATGATTAAAAAGCTTAAATTTAAAAGCTGAAATAATATGGTAAACCACTCTTTTGCGATGAGTGGCGTCACCCAAAACAATAAAAGTTAGTTTCACATCCAGTCAGGAATCCAAAACGATATATGAATATCTGCTCCATGGGCCGGGCTGGACATCCCCCACCTCAGCTTCTCAAATAAAAGCTTTAATGTGACAGCTGATTGATTCAACTGCATGGACGGTTTCCATTCGGTCCACCAATGTTCTGAAATGAACAAGTGCCGCTGACGAACAAGCTGAAGGAGCAGCGAGAATATTTAAGGTGAGATTTCATTTTCTTTGACATGCAGCACCTCAATATTTCTAACAGGTCACTCTTAGTTATGCAGTTCATCAGTCCTTGAATTATGAATAAACAATGAAAAGAGATGTTGCATTAAAAATCGTTATCATTCATCTCAAAAAACTTGTGCATAATCTCAATACTGAAATGGGAATTGACTTGCACCTTAAGAAAGAAGGAAAAACCATTTAGTGATTTGTTACATCGCAAAATCTAGGATAGACAAACATCTGAGTGGTTGTTTAAGGTTGATCACTGCTATGAGAATCACTCCCATCTGCTTCATCTTTAGAATTAGAATGTTACTTGGAAAGAAAATGTGTTTCTAATTGTAATGTCAGGGTTTCTACAGGTTTCATCAAGTCAAATTTAAGACTACAACGTTTTTTAAAACCATTATTAATGAAATTTCAGACTTCCACAAAGCTAAACGCTAAGGTTTTTTTCTTATGGCCCAGTTAATCATTACAAAAAAACATTAAAAACAGTAGTTATTTTGAGGGAGATAATTAAACCATGTGTTTATAAATAGAAATATAAATAGAGTTGGTAAATAGAGTTCATAAACAAACTTTTGCTACTGTAAAACTTTTATTAAGATTAAGTGATTGGATGGGTGTTGGCCCGATCAGGTATCTTTAAATGGAGATAGGAAAACTAAGACCTGTTTAAAATGATTTAAGACCTACAACACAATATTTCAGTGAACTTAAGACTTTTTAAAGCCTACGATTTAGATTTTGAAATTTAGTTTTTGAAATTTAAGACATTTTAAGACTTTTTAAGACCCCGCGGATACCCTGAATGTAGTGTAATGTAGTGTGGAAATGTTTTCAATTCTATCAAATTTACAAATCGTTTAAAAAAATAAATAAATAAATGAAAGCCTTGTTTTAAAAAAATATCCAAATTTCTTGAAAAAAAGCGTTTGGCATTTAGTTGAGAAGAAAAATTAGGATAATACTAGAGCTGTACCGTATTGGAGAAACCTGATATTGCGATATTTTGTTTTACTTCGATATATATTGCAATATGAATATAATTTCACAATGATTTGAATAGCTCGAATAGGTTGAATAGCTTTTAGGTAGACTAGGATGGTCAAGTCATATTCTTCTTGCAGTAAATCGGCATAAATTATAATAAATTACAAGCAAAAATAAATAAACAAACAGTGCTTTATGGTTTTCTGGGGGAGTATAACAGTATTCAAGTACAGAAACTGAACAACCAAATGTAAAATAGCATAACCATCATTGTATAAAAAAAAAATTACAAATATATATATATATATATATATATATATATATATATATATATATATATATATATATAATATTTAATAATATATTTTAATTTTAATAAATAATAAAATTATGCAATGTGACAATTGCAGATACACAAATTGTTTGAATATTATATTTTTTAAAACAATTTAATATAAAAAATAATATATCTTGTTATACATGTTATATTATTGTACTATGACATAAAATGTAACAATATTCAAAGGGGCTATAATTCCATTTCTAAATTTAGATTAATTAATTTGCTTAATCATATTTTATTCAGTGAAACACTTGGTCATAGAGCTGGGCAATGTGGTAAAAAAATGCAATCTCAATTAATTTTTTTTCCATATTAAACAATAACGATATACATTTCGATATCAGTTGTTGATGCTTCCAGATTTAAGAGTATCCCAACAATGACAGAAGCCACAAATTAGAGGCTATATTAAACAGCATAACCTATTTTCAGTGGCATCCCTAATGTCAACACATTTCTAAATCCCATTGTTGCACATTTCTGCTGTGTGATTGTCTCTTAGATAAATATAGAGTAAACAAAAAGTCCAGAGCTTATCATTGTTATCAACTTATATTTTATTGTAATTTGATAAAAAATCATTAATTAGCCCAACACTATACTTGGTCATTAAAGGATGGATGGATGGATGGATGAAAGACAGACAGAAGGACAGATATAGATTTATTTGCTTCTGTGGATCTTTTATCTGTTTTATTTGGTTTTACTTTTTCATCTGCAACAGAGAGACAAAATTTCCGTCAGACAGAAAGATATAAGAAGATTTTAGATATAGACTGTACAGCTTGACGCCAGAACTCTCAAGATCAATTGACAAATAGTCAGGAAAAATGAGCAATCTGAACGGAGGTTAGGACCCCAGATCCTCATCATCCCAGCCTTATGGTGGAGGGCCTTTGCTTCAGCCGCTAAAGAAAGTCATTTAAAATCTGCTTCTTTTCCCTCAGCAAAACACTGTTACTAAACGTCTGAAGATTTCTTTTTGTGTGTGCTAGGCCATTTTGAGGCACACATAATTTCGTTTTGTTCTCGTGTGATCTGTCAAATGCTGGATAACTGTTTCTTTCCCCTTTGGCCTCATAAAAGCATTGCTGAGGATCCAGTGAATCTTGGAATGCCAATAAGTGTTTTACTGCCAGTCTAGTATTACGCCATGTGCGATATGTATGAAACCAAATTCTTAATATATCTTTACTGGTTAACTTTTGAAAGGTCATGGCCTAATGAATCGTCTTAAGGACCATTAGAAGTAAGAGGGAGCATGGGACCACTTTAGTGATACTTGCTTTAATTACTTAATCTATCCTTATTGAAGAGCAGGAAATATAGAAATACCTTTAGAGGAACATTCACATTACTTTGAATAACATTCACCAACAGAGATCTACAAACTGATCTTACTTTTTTTAACATTCATTTATTCATTTTCCTTCAGCCAACTTATCCAGCCTGTTTTACACAGGGGATGCCCTTCCAGCTGCAACCCAGTTCTGGGAAACATCCATACACACTCAATCAAACACGTACACTATGGCCAATTTAGGTTATACCAATTGTCTTTGGACAGTGGGGGAAGCCGAAGCATTTAAGAATACTCTACATAATAACCTAAGCTATTATTAAGAATATCCTAGATTTGGGATACAAAAGATATACTGTACATCTTAAAGTAGACCAGGGGCAGGTAAAAATCACCATTGTTTGAGGAACCCCTATCCTAAAATTTGGTACTTATGTATACTTATTTAATACTGATATATATTCTATGAAAATTCATCATGAAATGGTCTAATATATACCTGACAAAATTCTTGTCATCGATGCCAGTTGTAAGAGCAACAAATAATAACTTGACTTCTAGTTGATCATTTGGAAAAGTGGCAGAAGGTCGATTGTTTCAGATGAATTATCTGTTGAACTGCATCACAATAATCACAAATGCTGCAGAAGACCTATTGGAACCCGCATGGACCCAAGATTCACACAGAAATCAGTCAAGTTTGTTGAAGGAAAATGGTTTGGGATTACAAGAAGAGGGCACATTCTTCAGCAGGATAGCACTCCCTCTCATACTTCAGCCTCCACAAAGTTCCTAAAAGCAAAGAAGGTCAAGATGCTCCAGGATTGGCCAGCCCAGTCACCAGACAAGCCATTATAGAGAATGTAAGATGAAGCAGGAGGCATTGAAGAAGAATCCAATGAATCTTGATGAACTCTGGGAGTCCTGCAAGAACTCTTTCTTTGCCATTCTAGATAACTTTATTAATAAGTAATTTGAGTTATTGCAGAGATGTATGGATGGAGTCCTCCAAGCTCATGGGAGTCAAACACAATATTAATACCTTTTCCACTGCACTATGACGTTATATTCTATACTGTACATTACTTCTGTTAGTGACAAGACTCAAAGTTTGACATTACTGTCCTAATTAAGTAATTAAAAATCAAGCCATGATCATATTTCAATTTGGTAAAGCGTAATCCTTTGCCTTTTATATAAGCCACTTCTGATAGCGAATGATCAACTAAAAGTCAAGTTATTATTATTGGTTGTTCTTAAATCTTGGATAGACTTCAAGACTTTTGTCAGGTAGGGTATATATTATTAGGAAAAATAAAACTATGGATTTAAGTTTCACTACTACTCGTTTTTAAATAATTTTTCTGTACACATTTTTTATGTATTTTTGTATTTAAAACAATTGTTTAATTATTTCAGAATATATCATTCTTCAGTGTGAGATTTATCAAACAACGCAGTCATTTGGTGCATCCAGCACAGTAATAATTACTATCTGAACACTTCAGTAGTTAAGCAAAGAATTTAATTTATTCAGAACAAACACATTTATACTCCACTTTGTGTCCTCAACCACATTGCTTTGATGTTACTTTCCTAACAACTTTATTCTCTTAATATTACAACTTTCATCTCATAATGTTAGCCTTTTATATAATTGCTTTTACTTTCAAAACACTAACTTCCAGTGAGTGTGTGAATGAGGTCATTTGCAAGTTTCATAAATACAGATTATTTATAACAGTATTCTAAGGCCAATGGGTTCCCAGACTGCATTTCTAAACCTTTATGTGTTATTCATATACAGCTTAAAGTCCTAAAGTGACAACTGGAATATATTCTGAAGATGCCACAACCTGCAGAAGAGATTCCTGTTGGTCAGGGTAAGTTAAATTAGAATGAAACGACAACATAATTGCATTGATTTTCATGTAAAGACTAAATAACAGTACTAAATACATGCATATGAAGCTGAAGTGTAAATTATTAGCCCTCTTGTGATATTTTTTCTTTTTGAAATAATTCCCAAACGGTTTTACAGAGCAAGGAATTTTTTCACAGCTTTTCCTATAATATTTTTTCTTCTGGAGAATGTCTGATTTGTTTGATTTAAAGTACAATAAAAGCAGTTTTAATTAATTTTTTTTAACCATTTTAAGGTCAATATTTTTTGCCACCTTAACCAACTTTTTTTTTTTCGATTGTCTACAAAACAAACCATTGTTACACAATGATTTGCTGAATTAAACTAGTTAATCTTTTAAACTGAAAATTAAATTCACTGTAAGCTTAATATATTCAGCCTGATCTCACGAGAAAACAAGTATTTTACGGTTTGTCAGTTTAGTGGCTAATTCATACAAAATTGTACGAGTTCAGTCGTACGAAAATGTAAGATTTTAAAAAGGAGGCGTGGCACTCAACCCCACCCCTAAACCCAACCGTCATTGGGGGATAAGCAAATCATACTAAATTGTACGAATTAGATTGTACGAATTTATACGAATTAGCCACTAAATCAAAAAGTTACGAATTCCCATGAGATTATGTTGGAATATTAGTATCTTCAAAAATATGTTTATTTATTTAGGTTTTATTGCCATATCAGCAGCATTGGCTATATTCATGGTAAAAAAATATATATATTAATAAATATACAATATATAATCATAAAATCAAATCAGTTTAACAAACATACATTGTAAAAAACAATGCAGTAAGCACAACAGCACAACACTAAAATCAGTTGTTTACAATCATTCAGTTTGAGTAAAGATAAATATTTTAAAAGTGCTCCAGAAGGCACCTTTTCAAACATTTCGCTTAAAACATTTCCCAAATAAAAACGTTCTCTAACATCATTTAAAAATACACACATTCTATTAAAATGTTTTATCGTCAAAATATTCAGTCACACACAAGTCTTCCCAATTCAATAAATATGCGTGTGTAAGTCTTGAGTGTCTGATTCTGCATCTCGTATGTACAACCTGATCATGTCTATTTTCAAAACGGTAAATATTTCTTTTATTTAACTGGATTCACTTCATACAATTTGTTATTCCTGCATTCATCCCATTCCATTTGCCATTTCTCATTATAATACAGATTTCAAACAGGTTTAATATCAGGTACAGGAATTTTACATTCTGTTATATCCAGCTGGCCTCCGCTGCTTTATCTGCACATTCATTTCCAATGAATCCCATATGACCAGGCATCCAGCAGAAAATAATATCAAAGTCTTTAGTCTTTAAAAGGCCCACTTTTTCTATAATACTAAAGATCATAGGATGATCAGTTTTCAGTCAAAATATGTAATTGTACTGTCATCATGGCAAAGATAAAATAATTCAGTTATTAGAAATTAGAAAACAAAACTATGTTTAGAGATGTGTTTTAAAAAAAAACGGTTTCCATTAAATTAAAATGGGGGGGGGGGGGATACAAGAAGGCTAATAATTGTGATGTCATCTGTCTTATGCATTCTTATATTTTGGACAAAAGAATTTAGATAGGCCTATACAGCATTTGAAAGCTTCTGGCACTAAAACCAAATCATCTGTAACAAATTACCATCCTTTTTTTTTTTTTTTAACACATATATTATAAATGCACCTTCAGGCCTAAAACATTTAGGTAGTGTTAGCTTATACTTCATTTCGATAGCCCCTCATTAGCTTTGGTTCAGACTTCAAGGGAACATTGCCCTCATGTGGTTAAACAAATAATCATCAATCATCAAAACACAACTGCCATTTTTCTATGCTGGTGTCTTAAATCACTAATGCAAACCATTTAGCATTTAATAAATGGATTATTAATGCACATATCTTTCATATCTTTCAGTGGAGATCAAGAAGAGATCCAGAGTGCCTGGTGTCATGATCACCCAGTATGTCAAGGAACTGCCACGTGGAAAATCTACACCTGATTTCACCAGGAAACCAATTGCCTTGACAGTACAAGAAGGTATCAATAATAGCAACAGTCATAATGATCACAATAATAGCTGTTATTAATTGTGGATTAAGTGTTGCAAGTTACAAAGCATCACCCCCACCCAAAGAATACATTTTACAGTGTTTAAAGAGTTGCTCAGTTTTAAGGCATTAAAAATACAATTGATAAATAGTCCAACAGCCTACTCTGTGAATTTGATTAAACATGCATGTGATAGCTGATTATTCATTTAGCTAGAATGAAAAAGCAGTAGCTTCAGGTAGTATATCCTTCATAAATGTAAAACGACATGATGAATGGATTGCTTTTTTTCAACTCAAGGCAAAGTGGCCCTTTTCAAAGCGGTTGTGAATGGAGATCCAGCACCGACTGTAACATGGACTCGCAACAAGGGTGACACTACTGATCCAGAACAATATAAGCCACGTTATGACGAAAGGAACAGGGAACATGTTTTAGAAGTAAAATATATTAATAATTTAGATCTGAAATTACAAGATCATTCATTGAAATACGTTGTGGTGGTAGATACCAATAAATTCTTGTTTAATTTGTTGTTTTGAAAACAACAGATGCCAAATGTGCAAGTAAATCAGGCAGATACGTACAAATGCTTCGCTACAAATACATTTGGACAAGCAGTGTGCACCGCTACGCTGAGCGTATTCTCAGGTAGGCAACATATTCATTTGGCAAAGTGCAATATTCAAGGACATTTAACTCTTTCCAACATATTTATTCAATTTGAAGAAAAAGGCAATTAGATCTGTCATGTAAATGGTCATTATTTCTTCCATCTTTCAGTTGGATTCAAGAAAAAGCAAACTGATGCATCCTCAAATAAAGGTGAATATACTGTAATCATCCTGAAATAAAATGCAAAGAGGAGTGCTTTATATATTTACGCTGTATTGATATTGTACAATATTTCCTTTTTTGAAGATGGTGAAGCCAATGATCCTGAGGACTTCAGAAAAATGCTTAAAAAGACCAAGTAATTGTTTTCCTTCAAAGAGTCAAGTGTCTCCTACAAATAAATGTTACTTTTTCGCTTATCTTGGAAATCTCTTCATTTAGAATTGTCAAGAAGAGAAAAGAAGAACCCAAGAAAGAGGGAGAGATTGATCCAAAGTTCTGGGATGTGATGCTAAATGCCAAAAAATCTGATTATGAGCGAATCTGTCATGAATTTGGAATCACTGACTATCGGTGGATGCTGAAACAGCTTAACCTAAAGAAAAAGGAGAAGGAGGATGAACAAGCAAAGGTACTTTCAAAGATTTAGTAATTTGATCTCACTGTCTCCCATTGGACTATCTAGTTTTTTATCTAGTCATATTGCTTTAGTGATATTCAGTGTTTATTTTTATTCTAATAGAATAACATTAAAATACTGAATTTTCCTAAATTATTTTCATTTTATATCTTACAGGTGGTTGAAAACGTTGACAACATGAAGCCGATTGAAGTAAAGACAAGTGGCAGAGCTGAATTTGAGTTTGATATGAGGATTAAGGACCCAAACAGTAAAATTTACATGTACAAAGTAAGTTTATACGTTTTTACACTGATAGTGAACAATGTCATGATGTAGCACAAAAAAAAAAAAAAACACATCCAAAACTTTTTCAGAATGGTGAAATACTTGATTATGGCGATGGCTCCGATGATACTTGTAAACACAATATGAAGAAAACTGGCGACAAGTATTTGTTTAGCGTCAACAATCTTGGCTTAAATGATGGTGGACTATATCAAGTTGATGTAGATGATGTCAACATCATCACAACAAAATTAGAAGGTAAGCATTTCATTTTTAGATTACTTGAGCATGTTTTGGCATCAGGGATTCTACATAAATTTATCAAGTCAAATTTAAGACTTTAAGACCTTTTTAAGACCATTTTAAGACCGTAATGAATGCAATTTTATACTTGCACAAGGCTAAACACTAAACATTTTTCAATAAAACATTTAAAAAAAAACATTAAAAACAAATGGTATTGTAAGGAAGATAATTAAAACACATTAAGAAGTCAATAGAGTTAATAAATAAGCTCTTCTTAACACATTATAAATTTATTGTTAGTGATTGGATGGGTATTGGGTAAAGCTTTAAATGAACATAATAAAATTAAGACCTGTTTAAAATTATTTAGGACCTACAGCACAATATTTCCGTGAATTTAAGACTATGTAAGGCCTAAAATTTGGTTTTTGAAATTTAAGACATTAAGACTTCACAGATACCCTGAGCTTTTCAATTAACATATGTACAACCTTTAAAGTGTATTCATGTTTGTTTCGACTATTAATTTCTTCACAGTTCCCGATGTGGAATTTGACGGCAAGCTGAAAGATGTTAAAGTGGTTGAGGGACAGGATGCAGTGTTTGAGGGTGTTTTTTCTGGCCCTGTATCACAAATCACCTGGTGTGTCAATGACATCTCCGTTGAGCATGGAGACAAGTACAATATCACAGTCTCTGAGGACAAGCTCACCCACAGACTAGTAGTAAAGAACTGCAAAAAAGAAGACAATGGTGTGTACACAGCTATTGCTGGGATTAAATCATCCAGGGCTTCTCTTGCTGTTAACGGTAAGTCGGCAAGGAGAAGCAAGCAATAAACTAACACCTTCTTTCAAGATACCTCTGTATAAGATGGTATTCAGTTATTGTTTGTTATGCTTTATGCAACAACAGAGAATCCTAATGCCAGGGGGAAAGGTCGAGATGGTGCAGGGGATGGAGCAGATGATTTTGCAAGATGTCTGGCAGATGAACAGGCCAGACTGCAGAGAGAAAAAGACGAAGCAGCCAGAAGAGGCAAGGGTGCAGATGGCAGAGGTGACGGAGCGGATGGCCATGATGGAAAGCATGGTCATGGTGATTTAACAGATAGCCGTGGTGATGGAGCGGATGGGTGTAGAGGACTTGGCTTGGGAGACAATAGAGATGCGTCAGCAAAGTATGGACAAGGAGAAGACATTACAGTTGTAAGTGGTAAAAATGGAAAGAGTTCTGGAATGGGTTTCGGAGGAGATGGATTGAGTAGCCAATCAGCTGTGGTTGGATCTGGTGGAGATGGTGCAGGTACTATATACAGTATATTTTCTTAAATGCACATTTATTTTTTAAATATATAATAACACGTCAAGTTAATTTAGAGCATTCAAATACATCCATTTCAGATGATAAATTGCACTTTGCAAGTGGGTTAACAGACAAAAATGCCCTCCGTGGCAAACCAGCAGAGTTGGTGTGCAAACTTAGTACTGACAAAATTAATGGAGTGTGGTATAAAGATGGAAACAAGGTATGTTTATGTATTATTACAACAATATTACTAACTGTTAAGCCTGAGTTTGACATTCATTTATCTTTTTTCCTATTCAGTTGACTTCCAAAGATGGAGTGGTGATCTCGAAGGATGGTTGCACACATAAGCTCGTTGTCCAGAATTGCAAAGATTCTGATGCAGGTCTATATCATTTTGAGGTAAATGGTTGCAAGACAGAGGCGATGGTCAGAGTTGGAGGTAATTACATACAATTTTCTTTTTCTTTTATTTGTCTAAACCAGGGCTGTCAAACTCAATTCCTGGAGGGCCGAAGCCCTGCACAGTTTAGTTCCAACCCTGCTCCAACACACTTACCTGTAGGTTTCAAACAAGCCTGAAGGACTCAATTAGTTTTATCAGATGTGTTTAATTATTGTTGGAACTAAACTGTGCAGAGCTGCGGCCCTTTTGGAACTGAGTTTGACACCTGTGGTCTAAACATAAAGAAAATACTGCCTGTTTGGTGTTACAATAACCTTTACTGCTGTTTTCACTGCATGTGTTTTTGCTAGATCTTCCAGAATTTGACCTTGATGCTTTGGGAAAGTTCTCCAACCCTGTAATAGTGAAAGCAGGCCAGAGTGCATCATTTAAGATGTCATTTCCCCCACAACCTTCACTGGAGATAAAATGGTTTAAAAATGGCTCTGAGCTTCTTGATGGAGGTTCAGTGAAAGTGGTGAAGGAATCAAACCACAGTCGTCTTCAAATAAAAGACTGTCTGCGATCAGATACTGGCCAAATCCAAATAAGGCTAAAGAACCCTTTTGGTTCTATTGAAGCTTTATCAAGTCTTACAGTACAAGGTGAATATAAAACATACCATTTAACTGTTATAAAAATAAACAGCCTACAATGTTTTAAAAGACATGCATCTGTGCCTTTAACAGACAAGCCAGGTCCGCCTCAAGGCCCAGTAGAAGTGAATGAAACCACATCATCAGTCCTTGAACTGAAATGGAATCCTCCGAAGGATGAAGGTGGCTCAGCAGTGACCAACTATATAATTGAGCAGCTACAGGTTGGACAGAATACCTGGCAAAAGGTTGGGGATATTTCAGCTAACCATCTTAACTTCAGAGATAGAAGTGTGTCCCTTGGCAAGAGGTACATCTATCGCATCTATGCTGAGAATCCCGAGGGCATCAGTGAGGCTCTGGAGACTGAAAAAATCATGGCTGGCTCTTTAAGTAATCTCTTTAAGTTTTTACAAGATGGATTTTTCATACTGAGCGGTACTTATATCATGCAATATTTTTATTTATGTTGTTGGTAGTGTTCCCTGGTCCACCAACTCAGCCAAAGGTGGTCAGTGCTTTCAAAAACTGTATTAACCTATCATGGACTCCACCAGAGAAAGATGGAGGGAATAAAATATTGGGGTACCAGATAGAAAAACGCAAGAAAGATACAAACCAGTGGGTGACTCTAAACTCAGTTAAGGATCCTATCAAAGGTAATCCAAACTGAATGAAAGGATATCATTTTAACTCTAGACTGTAAAACAATGTTGAGTCCTAATAACAACTGCTAGGATGCATCAATCAATGACCACTATCTCAAATTCTTACAGGACTGAAGTATGGAGTGAAGGATGTGTCTGAAGGGTCAGAGTATGAGTTCAGAGTAATTGCCATTAATTCATCTGGAGCTGGGGAACCCAGCACTCCCTCTGAAATGGTCTGCGCTAAAAACCCCAACAGTAAGAACAATGCGAAATAAACATAATATCTGAAATGAGGTCAAACACATTTTCTGATTTTAAACTATTTCCAGTGAAGCCCCATTTCAAAGATCCTGAAGATTTTATGGTTGTGAGATCAGGAAATTCTATCAGAATCAAAATTAACTATGAGGTAAGAAATCCACATCTATACAATTTACATATCCCTTGCCTCGGTCCAGTCAATTTTCTTCAAAGGATATTTTTTTTATATCCCGCACACAGGCCGCTCCACAGCCAGACATTAAGTGGCTTAAGAATGGTGAACCTGTATCTCCCTGGAACAAGATAATTCATGATGATGGCACCTGTACGCTCATTGTTCCCTCCTCAAAGTATTCAGATTCTGGTGTCTATACCATTGTGGCTAAAAACTCAAGTGGGCAAGCCAGCTTTGACATAGAAGTCAGAGTAACAGGTATGGTCATGCCACTCTTGTATGTGATTTCACTATTTTTCATAAAAGTAAGAATATATATATAAACAAGTCACCTTTTACAGCATACCAACAAAATAAAATAAAATAAATACTTGAAAATGTGAGTAGTGTCATTACAGGATCTAAACTTCAATGCTTTGTACATCAGCAAGACATACTCTAATTTACAACCGTGTGTGTAATTTTTGATGCTTTAAGGTGTGCATGAACTTGAAGTTGTTGTTTTTTTCAGTGGAATGCTGATCTGGAATTCCAAATGGAATTTTGGTAGGAAGTACTTTCTGTTTGCTCATCATTCCCTTGTAACAAACTAACAGTAGTGGGGTAAAGAATATTGTGGCTGAAGCTATCAATAGACGTCAACAGAGAAGAACTGCCACTCCAAACATGTAAGCAAATGGTCAGACTTTGATGAAGTTAACCAAAACAAACACACTTTGTTCAGTGGATTATTTTTTTTATTTCATGTTGATTAACTTCTGGATAAACCTTGCAAATTTTTATTTAACATGGACTAGAATTAATTTACAACAACCCTAACAATAAAATACATCAGAGAAGCGTTAGAGTTATTCTAAAGTAAAGCAACTATTGTTTAAATATGCCTATCACTATAGAATAGTGGTGTAACATCACAAATCTCATGGCTCGGATCACACTATGGATTTTGAGTGATGGATCGGATAATTTTTTTGATCAGCAAAAAAAAGGGAGGGAACAAATGTAATTTGCTTTACATTTAAAAAAAATATTTCTGCAAAAATCATTGGTTTTAACAAACTGAATTTAGAGCCTGTCATTTCAATAAAAATGTAAATCAAGAAAGAACAAGCTGAAAAAAAGGAAAATATTCAATACGAAAAATTATTTTGATATACTGTTGCTGATAATGCTAAATATGGAAATCTTACATCATATTTATTTTTCAATTAATGATTCAACAATTCACACAAAAAAAATCCTCATGTTTCATTATAGCTGTATTATTTTTGAAAAACCAATTCAGCGACATCATTTTGATGGTTGTTTATTGCCACCCATTGGTTACACAATGTAATTGCTGCAACATTTACCAGCGTCAGGTTCCATTAAACAGGGATTTTAATCTTTACCATAAACATCAGTTTTTAAATCTGAACAATAAACTGTTCTCCCAGTACTTCTTTTTTTTAATTGTTTGTCACGAACTGAAAGAGTGGAAGAACTCTTAATCTCTCAATCAAAAGCAGCGCTGCGAAGGATTAATAAACATATTCAAATCATAATCATTTCTCATTCATGGTGTGCGGGTTTGAATTGAGATTACGATCTTTTAATGTTTAATTGTGCAGCTTTACACTAAATGCACTAATGCAGGCTAAACAAACAGTGACAGAAAAACACCTTTAAATAAAAACCTAAAAAAGCCTTTAAGTCCCACCACAACTAGTTGCATCATCATATCATACAGGGAAGCCAAAATGCTACATGGGATTTAAATGACGTGGGAGGCGATCTCTCTGCAATTGCAGGGCTCGAAATTGCGACCATTTTGGTCACATATGCGCCCGAAAATTTATCTATGCGACCTCATAATATATTTGGGCGCATTAGTGCGACTGCAGACAATGGTTGTAGTGCGACCTGTTTTGATTTTTTGTAAAAACATGCTGAATCGCTCTTCCCTGCCGCTATATTGGTTCATATTAGCTGTCATTCACTCAAGGTATTCCGCTGTCAGATGACAGGGAAGGAGCTTTTATGATTACGGGAAATGCAAACGGCTGAAGAGTAAAAACTTAAAGCACACAGGTTTGCAAAGCCCACCTAAAGTTGAGGCGCAGATGAAAGTGATCATGACACGTCACGTGGTGAATAGCTGAGATCAATCGAGTACGCGCTTCTTGGAGAAGGTGCCCGAATCTCCATGCATTGCATTCCCTGCGTGTTCAGCACAAATGTCAGCTAAAAGTCAAATCTAATACTGTACATATCATCGCCAAAGAAGCTCGCCTTTACTAAGTTTACACTGAAACTGCGGCTCATAACAAAGACCGGTATTGCGCCGATGGTTAGCGCAAGAATCCTGCTCTGCC
Organism: Danio rerio; assembly: GCF_052040795.2. Classification (NCBI taxonomy): domain Eukaryota; kingdom Metazoa; phylum Chordata; class Actinopteri; order Cypriniformes; family Danionidae; genus Danio; species Danio rerio. The sequence continues at coordinate 48,850,635 of NC_141026.1, read as the reverse complement.
TGCTCATAAATTGGGTCGGCTGACTCGCCTGCTTTTTCACTAACACAGAAAAATGAAGATCATCTCAGACTGAACATTTAAATTGACACAAACTGAAACCAAAACTTTTAAAGAGTGATAGAAGTGAGACTTTACTTAGGCTACTTTCTTTTGTCTATTCTTTTTTTGAGGTGTATATTATTTTTTTATTTATTTACTGATGACTGCTTTGCAGCTTTCATCATTGAATTTAATGATTTATTATAATCTTTTGTTTGTTTTGTAGCAGAAATATTATTTATTAAATTGACATGCATATAAAAACAGCAGTACAAAATCAATATTTCTTACTGCAATGCTTCATTTTTGTTTGATGCAAACTACAATTATTTTTCACAAAGTAACAGACTTTTTATAGCAGATAACCTACATTCATGCACATTCAAGGCAGTATCATAATGAGAAATGGAATTCATTGTTACTATTATTGTCATTTTTTATCATCATTAATATTCTGTGGCCTAATTATTAGACATTCATTTTGGAATTATTGCACACAAATATCAATGTCTTTGCAGCATTAGTTAGATAGTTGTTTCTAGTTTTTGTCAGTCCTATTAATGTTGTTTTAAAATACAATAAATCCCTTAAAAAACAATTTGCAGCGGTGCTCATTCATTTTTGGTGGGTGCTCCTAATTTTTTCTGGTGCTCTTAAAAATTTTTTTGGTGCTCCTAAATATTTGAAGTTGGGAGCACCGCTGCTACCAAGTAAAAAAGTTAATTTCGAGTCCTGAGTTGTTATAAATGTTGGTTTAACGTACAAGTTATCCTCCATGCGTCACCTGCATTCCGAACTCTGGTTTGTGATCTGTACAGATCACAGATCAACCATGATCTGTTACACGACTACTATAGAATCATTCTTCTTTTTGTGTTTATAGATGAACCCAGGCCTCCAGGACCAGTGGAGTTAGAACAGCTGGTTTTTGGTAAAGTCATTATCAGATGGTTGCCATCTCCAGACCATGACAGAGATGACAGACTGCACTACATGGTGGAAGAGCAAAACTCCAACAGCCGCATTTGGCGCACAATAGCGGACCACCTTCTCTGTACAACCTACACAACCACCGTACAACCAGGTCAAGAATACCACTTCAGAATCTATGCAAAAAATGACATGGGACTTTCTGATCCTTCGGATTCACCAACGTGGGGTGTCAACAGCAATAAAGGTGAATCGCAAGATTGCTACCATTAGGCTGCCGTATTACACAACAAGAAATATTTACATCCCTTTTTTTCTTCCTGCCTACTAGTTCTAGCACCCTCAACTGTGCCAACCATGGTAAATTTAGAAAAGCCACCATCAATCCTGGTTCCACTAAAACTCCACTCTCCGCCAAAAGGATACCAGTGCTACATGACCTGTGCTGTACGTGGTTTGCCCAGCCCATATATTGCATGGTACCATAATGGGATTTGCATCAACTCCGACAACAACTACTACATCACAAATGCATTTGGCGTCTGCTCAATGTACATCCTCAGAGTCCGGCCTGAAGACAGTGGCGAGTACAAAGTGGTGGCGGTCAACTCACTTGGCAGAGCAGAGTGTTCTTCGACATTAAAAGTGAAAGGTATGACAGCTGCGGTGATCGTTTCTAGGCTTGAAAAACATTTACCACAGTCACCTGATTTGCATGCTGGTTTGTCCTTTGTAAATGAGTCACGTTGCTAATAATTTGGAACATGATTACGTAATGCAAATGGCTAGATTGGTCTACAGTCCGTGCCAGAGCCTGTCAAAAAGTGACCCGGAGGGCAAATATGGACCGTCAATCATTTTTATGCAGTCACAGATTGATTTAGACAAATTAGCTGCACCGCTTGATGCATTAGAGCGCTTTCTGTACAAATCTCTATGGTGAGTTCAGAAGCACTCAGCAGTCTGCAATTAAAAATAGAGAACTAAAACTAATTGAAGAAGACATATATTAAACTACTGTCTGCTGTATGCACCTTTTAATTAAGCTAAGAATGCTGTGTACTGTATGTGTGCATTCACTGCGACTTTCTGTGTCTTTTTTTTTTTTAAATGAAGCAACACAAAATTATGCTTGAGTACATTGAAACTTGTGTATGTTTCAGTCCTGATAATTAAAGTTGTAAATAACTGAAACTCATGCCAATGCATTGTACAGTATAATATACACTCACTGGCCACTTTATAAGGTACACCTTACTAGTATCGGGTTGGACCCCCTTTTGCCTTCAGAACTGCCTTAATCCTTAGATCCTCCCTGGCATAGATTCAACAAGAGACTGGAATATTGCTAAGAGATTTTGGCCCATATTTATAAGACAGCATCACAGTTGTTGCAGATTTGTCAGCTGCACATCCATGACGCAAATCTTTCGTTCCACCACCTCTCAAAGGTGCTCTATTGGATTAAGCTCTGGTAACTGTGGAGGCCATTTGAGTACAGTGAACTCATTGTCATGTTCAAGAAACCAATTAGAGAGGATTCACACTTTATGACATGGTGCCTTATCCTGCTTGAAGTAGCCTTTAGAAGATGGGTACACTGTGGTCATAAAGGGATGGACATGGTCAGCAACAATACTTAGGTAGGCTGTGGTGTTCTGTGTCACGATGCTCAGTTGGTACTAATAGAGCCAAAGTGTGCCAAAAAAATATAAACAGTTGATACAAGACAGTTGAATCCATGCTTTCATGTTGTTGATGCCAAATTCTGACCATACCATCCGAGTTTCGCAGCAGAAATCGAAACCCATCACACAAGGCAACATTTTTCCAATCTTCTATTGTCTAATTCTTGTAAGCCTGTGTGAATTGCAGCCTCAGTTTCCTGTTCTTAGCAGTTGTGTTGTGAAAGTTGTGTTCTTAGCTGAGAAATGGCACCCGGTGTGGTCTTCTGCTGCTGTAGCCCATCCGCCTCAAGGTTGGACGTGTTGTGCATTTAGAGATGCTCTTCTGCATACCTCGGTTTTAACAAGTGGTTATTTGAGTCACTGTTGCCTTTCTATCAGTTCGAACCAGTTTGGCCATTCTCCTCTGACCTCTGGCATCAACAAAGCAGTTGTGCCCAAAGAACTGCCACTCACTGGATATTTTCTCTTTTTCGGGGCCATTCTCTGTAAACCCTAGAGATGACAGTGCGTGAAAATCTCAGAAGATCAGCAGTTTCTGAAATACTCAGACTAGCCTGTCTGGCACCAACAACCATGCCATGTTCAAAGTCACCTAAATCACTTTTATTTCCCATTCTTATGCTCAGTTTGAACTGCAGCAGATCATCTTGATCATGTCTACATGCTTAAATGCATTGAGTTGCTTGTATGTGCATGTTGCTTGCATGAGCATGTGATTGGCTGATTAGAAATTTGCTTTAACAAGCAGTTGGACAGGTGTACCTATTAATGTGGCCGGTGAATGTATATTTAACATTTAATGCAAATAAGATTGCTTTAATATTTTTGACAAACGTATTTTGTTCTATTTAGGTGTTCAAATTTAACACAAAAACAAGTATATATCAGCATATCTTGTTTGTAAAGACTAGTTATTATTTTTTCCCCTCTGTTCTACGTTTCAGATTGATCTTCTCTCTGTTGGATGTGCCAGCTTCTGCCACAACTAATTTCATGCATAAATTTTAAGTAAGGGCAGTAAGTGCATGAATATAAATGAAGACAACTGTGGGGGGTTGCAACTGAGGACATAGATAATGTGCTACTATACACTATGTGATGTGTAGAACTTAAAAAAAATAAGACAAATAATTGTAATGTGTGTGAAAATTACAATATACAAATAAACATATTATTATGTGCATCCTTTTAAGCATTATTATTTCAGACTTTTCATGGCATCTTCAATAAAGTTATGAGCCAATTGAACTCTACTGGATGTTCTTCTTGGACATGGTTGAAAGAGCTTCACAGACATTTAATCGCACACATGGTCAGGCCTTATTCTTCTGAATAAAATGATAAAATTCCAACAAGACATGCAGCACTCAGATGTACAGTGACATTTAGGTTTATATTGTGAGAACATGGAATTGTTTCAAATTGCAACATGAATAGTTCCAGTCCCAGCATGGTCCCTTGCATAACCAGCTCTAATGTCAGCAGGCATCCCTGACTTCCTAGAGACTGAAACCACGATCAAGAGGCAGATATGTAGTGCATAACCCAGATATATCATGTTAACAGAACCTAAAATATAACTTTAGTAGTCTAAGATTTTTAAAATACACTATTTAATAACATTACTGTAAAACTGAACAGACAAATACAACATGCTAATGGTTTATATAGGCTGCACTGAGCTAAATAAATTACTCATAGGAGAGACTTCATTTTCCTTCAGTTTAGTCCCTTTATACATCCACAGCAGAATGAACCGCCAACTTGATGCCCTTCCAGCTACAACCCAGTACTGGAAAACATTTATACACACTCATTCACACACATTTTTAGCCAATTTAGTTTATTCAAATCACTTATAGGGCATATCTTTGGACTGAGGGGGAAACCGGAGCACCTGGAGGAAACCCACGCCAACAAGGGGAGAACATGCAAACTCCTCACAGAAATGCCAACTGATCCAGACGGGAATAGGAGGGACTAAAAGAGATTTATTTGTAGATTGTTATTTAAAGGTCTAGTTTTTTTGTTGTTGTTTGTTTTATTTTATTATTATTTTTTATTTTTTTCCAAAAGAGACTTTTAGAATATTCTGGCCACTAATTATCTCGAGTTTATGTGTCGAGACAAACCCATGACATCAGCGTCGCCACAAACACACCTCAGCAACATTAAGCTACTTACAAAAGCAAACCTAGATATTAAGATATAAAAACTCACCTGAAACCAACACTGTCTTGACGATCCTATGACTGTACAAACACTTCACGTCGTACTCAACACTGGTATTTATCGTAAAGAAACAGAATGTTTGTCGAGTCGCAAAAACATTTGCCAAGAGCTCGCGCGTGCTTTTAGATTTACCGCGCTTGAATCAAATTTAAGAACCGCGCATGCGCTTTGAAATCCTTGCGCCATAAAGATTTTAGTAGTACATCGTCAGCAGAGCACGTAAAACCAAGACGAGGAGGAGAAGGTATGTTTCAGGAAGATTAACGATAATAGTCCAAAGAGAGATGTGAAACTGCTTTTATCATGACAATCATAAAGCTATACTATCTGATCTCCTCATCATAAACTTTTATGGTCTATATACAAACCAGCTCCCCTGATTTTGCTCTGCATTAATGATCAGGTGTCTTTGTAGCTTAATCAGAGGTTAACATCCTTGCATGAAGAATACTAAGAATGAAAATAAGGGAAACTATCACAGACACAAGAAGATTTACTGTTTTCCTCTAAAATGTGGTAAATTCATACACAGACACACTCACACACACCAAATAGTAACCATTAAAACTGTAGATGTTAATTAGGGCTGCACAATAAATCATTTCAGCATCGATATCGCAAAGTGTGTGTCTGCAATAGTCACATCTCAAGATATACAATGTTAGTTGTGATTATAATTGATCATCACAACAATTAAGTATACATGACATTTTGTTGAGTCATAACAAAGTATAACCAGAGTGACAGTTTACAATTTACATGTGTTTTACAGGCATTTTAAGGGAGTTTAAGGCATTCTGGAACAAAATAGGAGATATGTAACTTTAATGAGGAATTATTTTATTGAATTAATAAAATTAAGTCTATACAGTGTGATTTTACATTTCATTAATACACTTCTATACCTGAATACCAATGTTTTACTCTCCGGAAAACCATTGAACACTGTTTATTTTTTCATTGCTCTATTGCAATTATTTTTGCTTGCAGTTTGTTTCTTATTTTTTATACATGATTCACACTCTTAGACAAACAATCAATCCCAATTAATGATTTCTTTCTATCTAGAGCTATTCAAGCCCTCTGGTGAAAGTGTATTCATATATATCAAAGAAAAACAAAATATCGCAATGTCAGATTTTTCCAATAGTCCTAATTTAAATGGTTTCTACAGTGTTTTTGGACAAAAAAAATAAAAATAAAAACCTGTGCATTAAAATGGTTACCCATCAAAGTCTAATATAACCATTAAAATCATACAAATTTCTTTCTTTTTCCAACTGGGATTTCCTTAGGAGTTTCAATTAATTTTGGACTTTTGCAGAAAATAAGGTCGTCAGCCAACAGTAGTGTATTATTTGTTCATGAGAATCCAACGCATTTATGAAGCCTAAATACAACCACAAAGCAAGTCTTCTTTTTTTGGTAAAAACTTTTTAAAATTAAAAGCAAACCACTATTTGGCGTTACCAATTTCTGTTATATTTTGTTATTTATGTCATGACGAGTTCCTGAGTTATTTCAGTTGAATACAAACCCAACAGATCACTCAGATCTTTAGGATCATATAAACTAGAAATTCCAAGGGTTCAGTCAAAGCAGGTTGAATCTGCCTTCAGCCAGTATGCTCCTCGCTGCTGGAATCAGCTTCCAGAAATGATCAGATGTGCTCCAACATTAGGCACATTCAAATCAAGACTGAAAACACATCTGTTTAGCTGTGCCTTTACTGTATGAGCACTGTGCTACGTCCGACAGATCGCACTATTATGTTTTTCATTTTCTTTTTCATTCTTTTATAGCCTATTTTAACTCAATTTAATTTGAATAATTATTTTTGTCTGCATTTTATGTTCCTAAACTTGTCTTTTTTATTCCTGTTTATGTAAATCACTTTGAATTGCCACTGTGTATAAAATGTGCTATTTAAATAAACTTGCCTTGCCTTGCCATGCCTTATTGACAACATTGACTGCCTATCTAAGTTCTAAATGCTAGCTCATTTTGGGCTATAAAATATGTCATATGAGTTTTATTGGGGTGGCATGGTGGCTCAGTGGTTAGCACTGTCGCCTTACAGTAAAAAGGTCACTGGTTTAAGTCCCAGCTAGGCCAGTTGGCATTTCTGTGTTTCCGTGTGCTCCGGTTTCTCCTACAGTCCAAGGACATGTGCTACAGGTGAATTGAATAAACTAAAACGGCCATAGCATATGAGTGTGTGAATGAGTGTGTATGGGTGTTTCCCAGTACTTGGCTTGGGTTGTGGCTGGAAGGGCATCTGCTGCGTTAAACATATGCTGGAATAGTTGATGGTTTATTCCGCTGTGGCGACCTCTGAAATGGAGACTAAGCTGAAGGAAAGTGAATGAATGAATGTGTTTTATCAGGCCCAAATAATGTGTCCACTACACACATTCGGCTGCTCTGTCTGGGCATGTAAACCAGCATGTGAAATGTCACCTGCTACATACCTACAACATTATCAATCGATTTAGTATGTCATTGTGCTATAAATAACACAGGAACGTAACTTAGACTCTAATATCAGAAGGAACATTGCCAGACAAAATATGTTAGATTGCTAAGATGCGCGCTGTATTCCAACATCACTTATTTCTAATTTTACCGAGCCTAATGTAAGGTCATTACACGTGGTTGTTAGATGTTGTAACTAACAACCAGATCAAATACTGCAATAAAGTATAAATGAGGTGATGTTACATCTTCCTGGCAAAACAATCATCATCAGCGCAACTTGAATGTCACTTTCCCTATTTACAGAATAAGTTTGACCATGGTCCCCATCCCTTTGCTGTTGTAAAGCTCACCAAAATAACAGATTTAATGTGACAGCTAATAAGACTGTAGTGCTTGAGAGGTTTCAATTTGGCCCACTGCTGTTTTATTGCTGAACAAAATAGAGAGACTGCAATAAATTGTGGGAGTCGAACACGGTTGTGTTTGACAGAGCAAGTTAGCTACACGTGAAGGTGAGTTGCTTTTGCCTCTTTCTTTTAATACTTTCTTTTTAAGATAAAAGTGTTAAAATTTATAATAGTATGCAGCAGTTATTAGCAGCAAATAATATTTTAAAAATGGATTTCAGTTGCGGCTTGGTATGTGGGAAGATACTCAATAGATATGATTCTAAATCAAAATGGTCTTGCTGTGATGCTGGAAAGTCTTTTGAATACTGTTGAACAATTTTAAAGTGCTTTCTTTTATATGCATAACTGATAAAGATATCAGATTTAAAAAAAAAAAACATCTTACATTTGATAACAAAAGGTCTATAATAGTTTGAAATTTTCAATATTTTCTAACTTTTAATACATGCAGAACAAGTTGCCAGTCAAAGTACTATTTACTTGTAAATACTAACAGTACATAGTGGTTCTAAATTATACATGACCGTTAATTATACATTACTTTATTAGTATTTTAGATACAAATCACACTCCTAGACTACAGTGTTATTGCTCTGGTAGCACATCGCTGAAAACTTTATGAGGTATGTGACCTATCAAGAGTGAAGGGGTAAATACTAGCACTGCGCTTGTAAACTTGTTGGTAAAGATCCCGTGTGATCTCGTGAACATCAGTGTGCTGTTAAAAAGATATTATGTCAGTCTTGTTTTACTTTGCATGCAAAATGTATAACATCACCTCTTAATATATCTTTGGTTCATTGATTTCACAACTGGTACCGTTTTTTTACCTATTGACATTAGAGAATGAATTATATTCATGTGCTTATAGATGACCCCAAAATCTAAATTCTCCCATCTTTTACAAACCCTTCATTTATTTAAAACATAATTGACTTTCTTTCTTCTGTTGAACACAGAATAAGATATTTTGAAAAATGCTGCTATAGCTGCCACCCAATGAATTTAAATTCCATTACTGTGGAAGTCGATGTATGTCAGCAACTAGAATTGTTCAAACATTGTCCGAACAAACAAAATAAATAATAAATTTAACAAAAGAAAGAAATCCAAAAAAGTTTAAAACCACATGAGAGAGTAAAAGATGAGGTCATTTTAATTTTTGGGTGAACTATCCCTTTAAGAAACATGTAAGAGCATATAGTTTACAAAGTCAGAGGATGCACTACTTGAGTTTTATTAACTTGTTAAGGGTGCTTTTATGGCACAGCGGTTGATTTCCACGAGGTAGGGACATATAGCTGTCTGATGGTGTTTCATATTCCACATATCAGCCCTTCATCGGCACTTTCAGGAGTTCTTGACTAACAAGAAAATAAATAACTGAGTTTAAAATATCAATTTAAGGGGTGCCCAAATTTTTTCTAATAAAGGGCCACAAACCAGACTTGATTGAGGTTATCTACAGTGTCTATCCATACATACATCAATATATATATATATATATATATATATATATATATATATATATATATATATATATATATATATATATATATATATATATATATTATATATATATATATATATATTATATATATATATATATATATATATATTATATATATATATATATATATATATATATATTATATATATATATATATTATATATATATATATATATATATATTATATATATATATATATATATATATATATATTATATATATATATATATTATATATATATATATATATAATATATATATATATATAATATATATATATATATATATATATATATATATATAGTGTCACATTGGAATTATAAAGTTCTATCTGCATTCTGAATGATTTTGAGATAATGAGCTTTAAAATTTTTGCATTCCATAGCAAACAGTATGTGTGTAACATTTGTTTTTTAAATAAAAAATCTTAAAATGTAAACAACTTGTAAAAAAAAACATCCCATAATGTTAATGATTGTCATTTAATAAGAATATGTCAATAACTCAACTTTGACAAAAGTGAAATAATTCAAAGGTGACGATATTCATAGACATTTAAAGTCAGACTAGATATTTTGAAGACACTTCTATAGCTTCTAGCTTAAAGTGACATTTAAAGGCTTAACTAGGTTAATTAGGTTAACTAGGCAGCTTAGGGTAATTAGGCAAGTTAATGTATAACAATGGTTTGTTCTGTAGACTATTGAAAAAAATAGCTTAAAGGGCTTAATAATTTTGACCTTAAAACATTTTTTTAAATCTTAAAAACTGCTTTTATTTTAGCCAAAATAAAACAACACTTTTTCCAGAGACTTTCTCTCAGAAATATTATCAGACATACTCTGAAAATGTCCTTGCTCTGTTAAACATCATTTAAAATATATATAAAAAAAATAAAAATTGTCTGTGCTAACTTATCCAAAATTATTGAATATCCTGTACCAGTGAATCCTTCCATTCTTTTACTGAGCGATGATCTTAAGTTGAACCTCACCAAACTAACAAAAAGCAGTTTGGCTGGCTGGCTTACCGTCTGCTGAAAAAATACAAGCCCAACATTGGCTGCCTCCACATAATTTGGACATGTACAGGTGGTTGGCACAACTTCAGGACATTATAATGTTGGAATTATCCACAGCTCGAGTGAACCTGTTACAAATGAGTACATTAAAGATCTGGACTTCAGCTGCTGACAAAATCTCCCTGTTTATTGCACAAAGCAACGATCAGGATCCAGAATGATTGCCTTACTTTGTATAGATGATACTTGATACTGTATTCTGTTTTTGGTTTTATATTAACTTCTATTTATTGGATACCCCAGTTTCAAGAGAACGCAGGGGAGGGGGGTGGGGGTATAATAAATAAATAAAATGAAAAGAAAAAATATATATAAGAAAAATCAAAGAGGGGCTAATAATTCTGACTTCAACTGTATATATGTGTGTGTTTGTATGTATATATATATATATATATATATATATATATATATATATATATATATATATATATATATATATATATATATATAAAATGTATCTATCTATTTATGTCAGAACTAAAGAAACCATTTCGTGCCATTCTGTTTTATTTGTTGTGGTGTTGATGTTGTTTTATTATTTTTTTATTATTTATTTATTTTTTTTATTAAAGTGTTGACTTTGGCCATAACATTCTTAACTACACCCCTCTTACCGTTAATTTGCTATAAGGTGAATGATGTGTGGGGAAAAAAGCACCGCCCCATAGTCAACAATCATTTTCAGTTGCATATTAAGTGCATCAACACACTGAAATAAAAGTTGCATTAATTTATGATTAACACAGACTTTAAAGGGGATTAAGCTCAAATGTTCCACTTTAACTTGCGCTTCTCCTATTAATTGTAATAACTGTATATTATTTCTCGTATCTTCTTGTTTTTTTCAAGACACTGCAACATTTACAAATTGTGCACAAAAGGCAAATCTAGCATTTTGAAGATGCCAAATCCAGCAGGAAAAACAGGCGGTAAGTAAACAAAATGTCAACCATGACATGATAACTGACAGAATTCTCAGACGTACTTATTTTAGTTTTGCATCACTCCATCACCCACAGTCTTATCAATTTAGTAGATGTCAGGATCAGTGAGGACTGTTTTCATGATCAAGGCTGTGATAAAACATCGCCATCATGTGGTCAACAACAAATTCACAGCTTCAAACGCTGAAGATCATGCAACACCAAGCAAGCATGCCATGCCCATTCATTAATGTGAAATTCTTTAAAATGCCAGTTCATGCTTGACTGCCTTGACTCAGGGTAGTTTTTGAAAACAGTGTTCCGATATTTTAGTGGCAATTAGGAAGAGATCCAAAGTGCCTGGTGTTATGGTCACACAGTATGTCGAGGAACTTCCGCCTGGATGTACTACGCCTGATTTCATCAGAAAACCCATAGCATTAACTATTCAGGAAGGTAATCATTTTCTTTCTTTCTTTCTTTCTTTCTTTCTTTCTTTCTTTCTTTCTTTCTTTCTTTCTTTCTTTCTACACACACACACACACACACACACACACACACACACACACACACACACATACACATATATATATATATATATATATATATATATATATATATATATATATATATATATATATATATATATATATATATATGTATATTTATAATTTTTTTTAAATTATATATATATATTTTTTTTCTGTCTTCCTACCTGCTTGCCTGTCTGTCTGTTTACCTATGTATCTATCTACATATCTCATTGTTCTATCTATCTATCTATCTATCTATCTATCTATCTATCTATCTATCTATCTATCTATCTATCTATCTATCTATCTATCTATCTATCTATCTATCTATCTATCTATCTAACCATCCATCTTCCCAGCCACCCATCCATCCATCAATCCATCCATCCATCTATCCATCTATCCATCTATCTATCTATCTATCTATCTATCTATCTATCTATCTATCTATCTATCTATCTATCTATCTATCTATCTATATCTATCTATCTATCCATCCATCCATCTATCCTTGACTGTAATATATTATTTAATTTTGCATTCGTTTTCCAGGCAAACTGGCCTTTTTCAAAGCTGTTGTTAATGGATGTCCAGTTCCAAAAGTTACATGGGGACGGAACAAGGAAGACATCTCTAATTCAACCAAATATGTTACACGATTTGATGATAAGAATGAAGAATATATTTTGGAGGTGAAATGCAATTTTCAGCTGAAGTATAATGTTATAAGCTGTTTAATTTTATTTTTGATGTTTAAGTCACACCACAACTATTAATACACCCAGGTTGTCAATAAAAAGATTAAAAAAATAATATATTCCTTATAATTTACTTATAATCCACATCATTTCTATTTTTACTTTGCCTAACAGCATTTGGTGTTTTATCTTTTACAGATACCAAATGTAGATTCAGATCAAGCAGACACATACAAGTGTTTTGCTATAAATCCGTTTGGAAAAGCTATTTGCACTGCTGCACTGAATGTCATTGAGGGTAAGAAAATCATCATGGTAATTCCAGCATAATGTTCTGTTAATCTTCTATATTTTATATAATAAAAAATTTCCATTTCACATTTACGCCTAATTCAAATATTTTTGCTACATCTTTTTAGTTGGGTTCAAGAAAAGAAAGCCAGGTATGTACAGTATGTGGCTCAGAGCTAATGATGCTTGAAATTACATAAACAGTATGATAATATTAGAAAATCAGTTTTCTATCAAAGAGTACTCAAAGTGTCAAAATGACCTTAAATATGTCTAATTTGTTTTTCAGCCCCCAAAAGTGACCCAGATGAGTTCAGAAAAATGCTGAAGAAAACGTAAATCATCACTCCATATAGATTTTCTTTTAAATGGTGCAATAAATATCAAATAATCAGCAAAAGAGAAATAAAATAAGCCAGATCAGGGTTCGTTGTTACTGTTATTATGTTTTATATATATGGACATAGAGAATTTTGGATATTTCTGCTTTAATTACCCATAAAAAGGAGAAAATAAGTCATTGCATGTGCATTGGGGTACAAAATTTGTAACTCTGGACCACAAAACCAGTCTTAAGTGTCAATTATTATATATCTGAGATGTAAATAAATATGCTTTCCCTTGACTGGTAGGATAAGAAAATGTTAGGCTGAGATGCAACTATTTTATAATCTGAGGGTGCAAAAAAAAATATTGAGAAAATCACTGTTAAAGTTGACTGAAGTTCTTATCAATGAATATTACTAATCAAAATGTAAGTTTCTACACTGTAAAAAATCTGGTTGCCTTACATTTTTAAGCTGAATCAAATTAACCTTATCAGTCTATTGAACTTATGTTATGTTAAACTGACTTAAAACAGCGTGTGTAACTCATACAATTAGGTTAGAACATGAATAACTTTGTTTAATAAGTTACAATGAACTAAAAACTCATACTGTCATGACTAATTGATCATATTTTTTTACAGTGTATACATTTACTGTGAGAAATGTACAAAACATCTTTATGGAACATGGTCTTTACTTATCAGACCAATTATTATTGGCATAAAATAATTTTAAAAAGTATAATTTTGAACTATGCAATGTATTGTTTTCTATTCCTAAAATTTTTACTGTACAACATAAGAAATGGTTTTGTGGTCCAGGGCTTATAAGTTAAGTCTTCGAAATGAGAAAACAGCTTTCTATAACAAAGTATTGCTGATAAAGATAATGGGTAAAACAGATATAAAGCACAAAAAATGTGTATTAAACATCATAAATATAACTATAGCTATGTAAAAATACCAAAAGGAAATCAAATGAAAAGAGTATGTTTACCTGAGGCGACGCAGTGGCGCAGTAAGTAGAGCTGTCGCCTCACAGCAAGAAGGTCGTTGGTTCGAGCCTTGGCTGGGTCAGTTGGCGTTTCTGTGTGGAGTTTGCATGTTCTCCCTGCGTTTGTGTGGGTTTCCTCTGGGTGCTCCAGTTTCCCCCACAGTCCAAAGACATGCAGTACAGGTGAATTGGTAGGCTAAATTGTCCATAGTGTATGTGTGTGAATGAGTGTTTGTGGATGTTTCCCAGACATGGGTTGCGGCTGGAAGGGCATCCCCTGCTTAAAAACGTGGTGGATAAGTTGGCAGTTCATTCCGCTGTGGAGACCCCAGATTAATAAAGGGACTAAGCTGAAAATGAATGAATGAATGAATGTTTACCTGAAAAGTCTTTTTAGATAGGTAATTTTAATGCTAACCAAAACAAGCAGCACTTTATTAATTTTAGGGTTGTCAAGAGGAAACAAGAACAATGTAAAGAGGGGGAAATTGATCCAAGGTTTTGGGAGGTGTTGCTGAGCGCTGCCAGGAAAGATTATGAACGTATTTGTCACGAATATGGAGTCACTGACTTCAGGTGGATGCTGAGAAAACTAAACCAGAAGAGGAAGGAAAGAGAGGCAGAGCAGTCCAAGGTCTCTTTTACTATAATTTTAACTTATTTGTTCACCGCTGATTATAAATATACTGTACACAATATGAAAATAAAATCTGCTAAATTTTCTGTCTTCAAGTATGTGGAGAAAGTCCACAGCATGAAACAGATTGAGGTGAAAACTGACGGCACAGCAGAATTTGAGCTAGATATGAAGCTCAAGGATCCTAACAGCAAAATCTTACTCTACAAAGTAAGTGCTTTCACTTTTCGCCTCAGCGTCATCAGAAATCCTTTAATGTACTTAAACGTGTTAGCTTTTCACAGGACGGGGAAATGCTTGACTATGGAGATGGAACGGATGATACTGCAAAACATAATATGCAACAATTTGGTGAAACATATTTGTTCAGCATTAGAGATGTTGGCCCAGAGGATGCTGGCTTGTATCAAGTGGATGTAGAAGATGCAAACATGTTCTCAACTTCTTTAGCATGTAAGTAATACCAGTTGGGTTTTTAAAGATGATGGACCCTTTTTCACAAGCCTGTTATGATACTGTATGCTTAACAGTGATCAGCATCTTAAATTATAAACTTAAGTTTGTAATGCGTCTTTGGAGCGCCCTTTTCTCCATTAATTTGTTAGCAGGGTTTCATTTTTTTTATCTTTGTCGACAAGTTGTTTTTTTACTATTTATGACAAAAAAAGTTGTAATTTGGCCATCTTCTTTTAATCTAGGCCTTTTTTAAACCAGTAGTCATCTTAGTGTAATGTCCATGGCGTGATTTATGCATGTGATCTACTGTATGCAACAGTTTTTATTGTTTATGTGGCGAATGTGGCGCTCTCTCTCGCGCTCGCTAACATGCTTGAACACTTGTGCTACATGACAATATAAATGCATTTTTTGCAGTATATGAAATGTATGGTTTGGGGCTCTGCTGATGTCTGTTCTGAAATGAAAGCATTCTAATTCTAATAATTCTATGTCATCCGCTACTGTTTTTAAAGTCCCCGTGAACTGGAAGCTGGGATTGTTATTCTTTTATTATTGTGACAACATTGTGCTCTCCTTCATGAAGCAAATACGGAAGTAACTAAAACTGCAATTCATCGAAATTCCACTAGTCCTGGCTTCATAATAGAGCAGATTTCTATTGACTTGCACAGATCACCACGCGACTCGCACGTTCACCACAAAACTAGCAATTTGAGCTAACAAAAACATTTGGTTAGTTTTGATTTCTTGTGGACTTAAATGATGCACAAATCACATTGGCAGGTGATGATTAATATTGGTTAAATTTCCACATATTTGACGTTGTTCTCTCTTCTGGCTGCCGTTATCAGTCTCACACTTTGTGTGAAAGTCTTTCAGACTTATTCCTTTAAGTCTTGATTTTGATTGTGGAGTTTTTATTTTATTATTTCAGCAAATAGGATTGTAAAAAAATTATTTGTTGTGTTCTTCCATTCACTGTGCTTTAATTTGACCCAACTAATGCAGACTTCCGCTATTAAGAAACCCTGAAATGTGAAAAGGGTCCATTACGGATCATTAACATTGTAGTATAACATAAATGGTTACGAATTTTTATAACAAGTGGTGCTGTGAAATTGTGTCCCATTCTTTCACAAGGGTGTGAGCAAAAATATAAGTCATATGAATAAGCTACTAATTTGCTAATAATTACTAAATGGCACAAAACTGGCCAGTAAAAATGTATTTAAGCAACATTTGCAATACATTACACTGTAAAAAAATCTTGCTGACTTTTTAGTTAAATCAAATTAACTCTTTAAGTCAACTTACATCAGTAAAACTGACTAAAAAAAATTATTTACTTAAATAATATAGTTGAAACCTGATAAAAATATGTTGTGTTGACTTGTTGTGATGAAATGTTTTACAGTGTATCAATCACTGGTTAATGAGATATTTGTGCTTAATATTTGACTCTAATTCAATTTTTTTGATATACTGTTGAATTGTTTTTACCTTCAGTGCCTGACGTGGAGTTTAGCAGGACTCTCAAAGACACGAAAGTGGCAGAAGGGCAGGATGCAGTGTTTGAGTGTGCCTTATTGGACCCTGTCCCACAAATCACCTGGTGCGTCAATGATGTCTCTGTAGAGAATGGAGATAAATATGTTATCACAGTGTCGGAAGACCAGCAAGTGCACAAACTAGCGGTGAAAAACTGCACAAAAGATGACAAGGGAGTCTATTCGGCTATTGCTGGTCTCAGATCAAGCCAGGGGACTTTGGATGTGGAAGGTAAGCTTTTTTGGTTTATTTATTTTTTTAAGTACTGTGCCTCTTTGGTGAATTTCACATTTCCCTATAGTATACCTTATATTAACAGACAGGCAGCACAGTGGCTCAGTGTCGCCTCACAGCAAGAAGGTCGCAGGTTGGAATGGAGGATTAAATTTTAAGATTACATTTTTGTGAGGAGTTTGCATGTTCTCCCCATGTTCTCCACTGTACATGAGGAGGTATTCATAAACGTTTGTCTCTCTTTCATTTTAGTATAAATTTTGTATAAATTCCATACAGAAGGTTTTGTCTGATGTCTTTAACTGTAAAAATAATGCAATGCAGCTAATGAGTTGGAACACTGTGCTACTGTATATCTCTTCATTGCGTTTCCATCCATTGGCTGGCCAGTAAAATTGACAACATCTCTTAACAGTCTTATATTTTAAAAGGGTGATATATTCATTTTCTTTCAGCTTAGTCCCGTATTTATCTGGGGTCGCCACAGCAGAATAAACCGCCAACTATTGCAGCATATATTTGATGCAGCGGATGCCTTTCCAGCTGCAACCCAGTACTGAGAAACACCCACTCTCACATTCACACGCACACTCATACACTACAGCCAATTTAGTTCATCATATACAATTATACCACATGTGTTTGGACTGTGGGGGAAACAGGAGCAATTGGAGGAAACCCACACCAACATGGGGAGAATATGCAAACTCCACACTGAAATGTCAACTGACCCAGCTAGGAGTCAAACCAGTGACCTTCTTACAGTGAGGCGACAGTGCTAACCACTAATTTCTGCTTTAACTAGAAGAGCCTCAGTTTAACCCCTTAGTGAACATCAGTACAACATCTTTAGGTATTTTTTATTTCTAAACTTCCTCTGCATTCCCACCTACAGCACTGAGACTGAGAATGATCATGTGCTGTAGGCACCATACTCCTGTTTTTGGACTGATATTTTATTCCATCTCATTTCTTAAACAAAGATGCTGAAGCATTGTACACTGTACTGCCCTTAAATATTACTGCATTGTGCAGTATACTATTTTCAATGATTGCGGACTTGCTCCCAAATATACCCATGCCATTTGTCTGTTATATTCTTTATGTATTGCATAATTTCCATCCATCCTCCAAGCATTTCCCACCTTCTTCAATATTAATGCATTTTCTGGTCTGATCTCAAGCCTAGGCAACTACCTGAGAAAGCACCAATCAGAGGCCACATTTTTATGATGTTGTTGTGTAGACTTCTTACAAAGTATTTTGCAGTATTTTAAAAATACAAGACACTAAAATACTTTGATACAAAATATTAACTCATTTTCATGAACACCATTAAATACAAATTACAAAATACTAATTTGTATTTAAAAAAAAAAAGTTTTTGAAATATTGGATCATAAATACTGCCCATCCCTGCTTAACACCACTGCCAAAATACATTACCATTCATTAGCTGAGCAATGACAGTAGGAAATAAATTGTATTTTCAACAATTCATTAATGCATTGCTAGCAATGATGCATTGAAACTGACGGACAAACTGACATTTATATGAATTTTTGCATTTTATATTCTTATTATAAAAAAAAACTTAGTACTATAAAAAAAGGTAACACTTTATTTTGATGGTCCATTTGAGTAGACTGCCTAATATCTGTTGATACTGACAATTAACAGTCCTTCAACAGGCTTTAACTGACTATAAGAAACTTTGCAAGTACATGTCAACTTACACTAACACTAACCCAGAGGTGGGCAAACTCGGTCCTGGAGGGCCGGTGTCCTGCACAGTTTAGCTCCAACTCTAATCAAACACAGCTGCTTATAGATTTCTAGAGATCTTGACTGATTAGCATGTTCAGGTGTGTTTGATTAGCATGTTCTGGTGTGTTTGATTAGCATGTTCAGGTGTGTTTGATTAGCATGTTCAGGTGTGTTTGATTAGCATGTTCAGGTGTGTTTGATTACCATGTTCAGGTATGTTTGATTAGCATGTTCAGGTGTGTTTGATTACCATGTTCAGGTATGTTTGATTAGCATGTTCAGGTGTGTTTGATAACTCTGATTAGCATGTTCAGGTGTGTTTGATTAGCATGTTCAGGTGTGTTTGATAACTCTGATTAGCATGTTCAGGTGTGTTTGATTAGCATGTTCTGGTGTGTTTGATTAGCATGTTCAGGTGTGTTTGACACTGGTTAGCATGTTCAGGTGTGTTTGATTAGCATGTTCAGGTGTGTTTGATGACTTTGATTAGCATGTTCAGGTGTGTTTGATTAGCATGTTCAGGTGTGTTTGATTAGCATGTTCTGGTGTGTTTGATTAGCATGTTCAGGTGTGTTTGACACTGATTAGCATGTTCAGGTGTGTTTGATTAGCATGTTCAGGTGTGTTTGATGACTCTGATTAGCATGTTCAGGTGTGTTTGATTAGCATGTTCAGGTGTGTTTGATTAGTGTTGGAGCTGAACTGTGCTGGACACCAGCCCTCCAGGACCGAGTTTGCCCACCCCTGCCCTAACCCCAACCTAACAGTCTACTTATAATCTACTGAGAATTAGTTGGCATGTAGAAGCAATGTAACTTTTATTCAACAAACAGACCCTCAAAATGAACTGTGACCAAAAAGATTTATTATTAATTTTGCCTGATGACTTTGGTGTATTTTGTAACTGCTACTGTTTCCCGATGATCCTAAAGCCAGTGGTACAAGTGACGCAGATGAACTTGCAAAACATTTAGCTGAGGATAAAGCCAGACTGCAGAGGGAAAAGAATGAAGCAGCTAGGAGGGCACAGGCTGAAAAGGATGAAGCAGCCAGGAGGGCACAGGCAGAGCGAGATGAAGCGGCTAGAAAGGCCAAGAAAGAGCAAGATGATGCCAGGAGAGCCCAAGCTGAAAGAGATGAAGCCGCCAGGAGGGCCAAGGCAGACCAAGATAAAGCCTCCAGGAAGGCAAAGGCTGACCAGGATGAAGCTGCCAGGAAGGCTCAAGAAGAGCAAGATGAGGCAGCCAAGAGGTCGCAAGCTGAAAGAGATGAAGCGGCCCGGAGAGCTCAGGCTGAAAGAGATGAGGCAGCCAGGAGGGCACATGCCGACCGAGAAGCGGCTGAAAAAAGGGCAGCCATGATGGCAAAGAAAGAAGAACAAAATGGCAGTGGAGGATCTATCCTGGTAGATGTCGATGAAGGTGATGGATCAGAGATGAACAATGGAGGAGATGGAACTAGGAAAGATGGAAAAGGAGATGGTTTAGATGTAGATGGTTCAAGAGGAGATGGATCAAGTGAGAAGCGCACAAAACGTGCAAGAGACAGTGAACTGGTTCCTAACTGCATCACAGGTAGTGATGGTCTCAAACTCACATAATATTAAGTCATGAATTACCCTGTGCTGAGATTGTATAATTTGACACATTTCCTCCAGAACATGGAGTCCACTTCCTGAAAGGCTTGTCAGATGCTGTTGTAAACATTGGAGAATCAGCAGAGTTAGGGTGCAAACTTAGCAGTGAAGATAGCACTGGATTATGGTACAAAGATGGCAAAAAGGTCAGAATGTACAATCATTTATAATATTTATCCAATTTTGTTTTGTAATATGCATGACAAACATTACATTTTTTTCATCAGCTGGTGTCTGAGGATGGGATTACAGTTGTTAAAGATGGGGCTCACCACAAACTAATCATCCATAAATGCCAAGAAGGAGATGCTGGGAAATACAAGTTTGAGGCTGAAGGACGTAAATCAGAGGCTTCATTAACTGTTGAAGGTAGGTATGTTATTTGCATGTCAGCCTAATTTTGACAGTAAAACTATAATAGATAATAGATTATATTATTATAGATTATATTATTCGTAGGTTTGTGTTTTAATGTTTAGATTGCAAAAAATGTATAATATATTCATTAAATAAGTATGCAAAACATAAGACAATGGTGTGTGGATATTTAGTCCAAAAAAAACAAAATCTCTACTATCCTGTCGTGTTTTAAAGGAAAGCAATTACTAATCATAATTTTCCCTTTCAGATCCACCCAAAATTGATGCAGATGCCTTGGGTAAATTCTCAGAACCCATTGTTGTGAAAGCAGGAGAAAATGCTTCCTTCAAGCTGCCATTTTCAGGAAAAGAGCCATTCAAGATCCAGTGGTTTAAAGGGGACGAAGAGCTGCTGGAGGGTCACGGAGTCAGGATTGAAAAGTCTTCAGCTCACAGTCGCGTACTTCTTACTAAGTGTCAGCGCAAAGACACCGGAGAGATCAAGATCAAAGTCAAAAATGAATTTGCCACCATGGAAGCAGCATCAAAACTCATTGTACTTGGTATGTTATGCAAAACTGATCTGAAGAAAAACTATTCGCTTAGAGAATTTCATAGACAAAAATACATCAAATGTTTTGTGAAACAAGAAAATTCTTATAGAAGAATATTAAATCCACATACATCCTTTAAAAGTCAGAGGCAAAGCTTTTTAAGCAATTACAATGCTTTAGCTGTTTGCCTGCTAAATAAATGATGGCACGTTCAAATGCATATAAAATATGCATATTGAAAATATAGATTGGTCCTATTTTGCTTTGCATTCACACTGTCATTTTAAAGTTTCAGCCTTAAGGCATAAACAGCAACAACAAAACTGTTATGAAATCAATTTTTAACAGAACATACTAACATTCATTCATTCAATTTTATTCGGCTTAGTCCCTTATATATTAAGGGTTGCCCACAGTGGAATGACCTGCCAACTATTCCAGCATATGATTTATGCAACGGATGCCCTTTCAATCACAACCCAGTACTAGGAAACACCCATACATTCTCACATTTATACACACTCATACACTATGGCCAATTGGTATATTAAATTCACCTATAGCGCATGTCTTTAGACTGTGGGGGAAACCCACATGAACACGGGGAGAATTTGCAAACTCCACACAGAAATGCCAACTGGCCCAGCCGGGATACGAAATAGTGTCCTCCTTGCTGTGAAGCGACAGTGCTAACCATTAAACCATTGTGCTGCCCAACTTACAAACAAACTTACTAAAATAATAGTGTATAGAGAGATAAACACCTTTATTGTTTGAGTTTACAATTTAAGAAAGGACATGCAATTACAAAAACCATCGGCAATAAGAAAAGATCTGCATCGGTTTGACAGCATACACACTGCATTTTCTCACAATGCAACCCAATTAGGAGTATCACAACACATGCAAATAGCACAATACAGAAGTGTTTCAAGGGGACCCAAAAACATGACGGACCGGGCTGGGATTTGTTTATTGTGCCGTGACTTATGCTCTGTGCGGTTGTAGGTGATCTTTCAAAGGGGAGTTTTTAATTTTTTTTATTTTAACATCCTGATTACACAATTCCCTTGTCTTTCATATATTATTAACTTCAAAAACTATAACCCAAATACCCGTTCAGTCAAATTTTTGGGCCCCTTTAAAACATTTCCGTTGCGTTCCACGCTATTTGCATGAGAATTTCCAACACATATGCTGTCAAACCAATGAAGATCTTTTCTTACCCACATAGCAAAAATTCTCTGGCCCAGCTTTGGCCCACAAAATCTGGTTTTGCTTGGCCCACATACTGCAGTGAATTATGGTACATGACTGGATCAAGTCTGGCTTCCAAACATAGGCCAAACATGGACCATATCTGGGTCAAGTCTCAGCTAAGTTTCTAACTCATAGCTGGGCCTGAACTGGAGTGTGTGTCATGATTGCAATGAAACTGATAAACCATGACAACATTGCGCTTTAGTAACACTATGGGAATGCTTTTTCTCAAAGTGACCTGATTGCTAGAATTTTTTTTTTATTAAAAAATTATTTTAATGTATTTTAAGTGTGAGTCAAGATAGGCCAAACTTACGTGGCCCACATATTAACTTTTAACATATGGGCCAAATACTACATTTTACATCTGCTTTATGCCAAATCTGGGCCAGAATTCTTTTATACCTGGGTAATTTGCTGGTGTTTTATAATTGTGTGTGCTTTCTAAAGTGGCAGCGCATTAAGCTCTTTCTGCCTCCATAAAGTTTTCAGTTCACACCAATTGCACCATATATCATTTTAATCAAATCAAACCTGTCAAGTGTGAACTGCCTAAAAATTAGGGATGTCCCGATCAGGTTTTTTCCCCTGGAGTTAAAAATAATGAGAATATATATATATAAGTTTTGATCAGGAGGTAACGTCCGGATCCAAGTCTGAAACCATGTGATTGGATCTGAACATCCCTACTAAAAATATCAAATTACAAATAAAAGAAAAAAAAGTGGCATTAATTATTTGGTGGTTGGATGAGTAGTCAACTGTTGTAGCACATAACTAACTATATTTGTTTTTACAGACAGGCCAAGTCCACCACAAGGACCTGTGGAAATTGTAGAAAGCTCCTTGTCTGCTATCGAGTTTAAATGGAGATCCCCGAAGGATGATGGTGGTTGCCCTGTCACTAATTACAACCTGGAGCGTCAACAGCTGGGACGGAACACCTGGACTAAAATTGGAGACATTCCTGGACAGCCTGTCTACAGAGACACGAACACTGAACGTGGTCGAAAGTACTGCTACAGGATCCGTGCAAAAAACTCAGAGGGCCTCAGTGACATCATGACAACTAATGACATAGCTGCGGGCACTTTGGGTGAGATTCCTCAAGTCCGTCTATGTTTTCTTAGTCTTCAGAAAAAGGAAATGTGTTTTTAATTTAATAATAAGGCATGTTCTATTTATTCCCAGCATTCCCTGGCTCTCCTGCTCCTCCTAAAGTGGTCAGTGCCTTTAAAGACTGTGTTAATTTGGCCTGGCTTCCTCCCTCCAACACTGTAGGAGGCAGTATCATTGGCTACAATGTGGAAAAACGAAAAAAGGGCAGCAATTTTTGGAGTCAAGCAAACCTAAAAGATGAACCAATCAGAGGTCTTGAACATTTGATTTCTTAAAAAAATAGTAATTTAAAGGGCTAGTTCACCCAAAAAAATAAAATTACAATACATTTATTCACTTAGCAGACGCTTTTGTCCAAAGCGACTTAAAATTGAGGAGGCATTTAGCGATTCAGTAAGAAGTGGCAATACACACAAGAAGTGCTAATTATACCAAGGAACTGTTTGTGCGTAGAGAATTAAGTGTTAAGAGGGGGAAGTGTTTTTTTTTTTTTTTTTTTGTAGAGAGAAGAATGTTTTTACAGGTGGTTTGTCAAGCCCACTCACCTACGTGAAGCTCAATTCTTAAATGCACAATATTTTTTCACTTACCCCTCATGCGGTTTTAAATCTTTATGCCTTTTTTTCTTCTGTTGAGCACACACAAACACACAAAGATATTTTGAAGTACCAATGGGTTGTGTGAGCGGTAATGGTGGGGATGTCTATGTGTCGGCAGTGAGGTATATGAATAACACAAGTAACCGGGTTTTGGGTAGCCGCTGTGATCGGATACTATACCAAAGTCGGCGATTCAGTGATGTTACAGACTGTACCAAAAAGCTAAAGATTTCCAGGAGAAATAACACAACGGGAGGGTGGCGGTAGATGGGTCTGGAATACGGGAGATTCCCAGGAAAAATGGGAGTGTTGCCAGGTATCCCAGTATCCCTATATCTGTGTTTACACTCTGTGAACAGCAGTGAAGTAATTGCGATCGCATCAGGGTGGGGTGGAGGGTGGCTGGGGTGTTGGGTTTGTGTGAGCGGTAGTGGTGGGAATGTCTGGGTGTCGGGAGTGAGGTGTCTGAATAACACAAGTAACCGGGTTTCGGGCAGCTGCTGTGATTGGATACAGTACCAAAGTCTGCGTTTAGGGGATGTTACAGACTGTACCAAAAAGCTGAGGACCTCCTGGAAAGCTTTTCCAGGAGAAATAACAAAACGGGAGGGTGGCAGGAAATGGGTCTGGAATACAGGAGGCTCCCAGGAAAAACGGGAGTGTTGGCAGGTATGCCAGTGACCCTATATCTGTGTTTCCACTGCGTGAACTGCTGTGAAGTTTTTGAGATCGGATCGGGGCGTGGGTTGGAGGGTAGCGGGAGATGGGTCTGAAATTTGGGAGACTCCCTGGAAAAACGGGAGTGTTGGCCGGTATGCCAGTGTCCCAATATTTGTTTACACTCTGTGAACATCTGTAAAGTTCGGTGAACTGATGACCTTCATGGCCCATCACAGACATTTCTGTTGAGCATGTGAACACAATGGCAAATCAGCAGTGTTCAAGAAAGCAAATGTTAAAGGGAAATGGATGTTTTTTAAATTCCAGTACCAATTGTTACCAAATTCATTAGTTTGACAGCATTGTTTTGAAGAACGATGAAAAACTGTAACCATTAACTTCCATGGTTGGAAAAACACATCCTATGGAAGTCAATGGTTTACAGCTTTAAAATATCTTCTATTGTGTTCAACAGAAAAAAAAGAACCTCAGATGATAAATGATGATGGAATATTCAGTTTTGGCTGAACTATCCCTTTAATTTAATCAAAGTCTGCTTTTTGTCTCTAATTTCAAATACAAATTTAATGTTTTCATTTATTATTTAGAGAAGAAGTACGCAGTAAAAGATGTAATGGAAGGTGTAGAGTACGAGTTCAGAGTTTCTGCTGTTAACACATGTGGCCCTGGAGAACCAAGCGGACCCTCTGAATGCGTGATTGCAAGAGACCCCAAAAGTAAGACTTATTTGGCAAAATCATGCTCACTGCCACCCTATTGCAAAAATATGACCTGTCCGAGTACAACCCATATTCTTGATTCAAAGTCAATATTTCTGATGTTATCACCTCAGAGCCTCCCGGTAAGGTCAAAGAACTTAAAATAAGTGGATCAAGCTACACCTGCCTGTCTCTGTCCTGGACTAAACCCACAGAAGTCAAAGGTGAGGAAGATGAAGCAAAGGGCTATTTTGTGGAAATCAGGCCTGCAGAGCAACTGGAGTGGAGCCGCTGCAATACAAATGCTGTGAATCAGACCTCCTTTACTGTTGTGGGATTGAAGTCAATGGCTATGTATTGGGTTCAAGTGATTGCCACCAATGAAGGAGGAGAGGGGCTTCCGCAGAGCTTTGACAATTATATCATCGCCATGCCTCCTCCGGGTACAGATTCTTATTTATTTAAATGTTTTTGCTTCTGGTTTAACAGAATCTATATTAACCTGCCTTGATATATTTATTTTTAGTAAAGCCAAAGTTCACTGACAAAAAAATGAAAAGCTTTATGGTTGTTAAAGCTGGAAACACTGTTCGTGTCAGAGTCAGTTTTGAGGTAGAGTAATAAAATTTCTGGTTAACTATGTCAACTATAATATTGCATATTCAAACATATTTAAACTTTTTTTTTGTCCACAGGCCTCTCCATTACCAGACATTACATGGCTAAAAGACGGTTTTCCTGTAGGCAAACGTGTGACGATTGCTAATTTTGAAAAAGGTTCTCAGCTATTTATTTACACCTCAGAGCTGTCTGACACTGGCATCTATACAGTCAATGTGAAGAACACGGTGGGCCAGGACACCTTCGCTATTGAAATAAGAGTCAATGGTAATCTAACTCCTCAGATTTCTTTCCTATAAAACATATAACTTGTACACGTATGTTAAAGTGTCCCTATTAATTTAACTAAAGCAGGTTTCATTTGAGGCCAAAAAAATTCATCAGCTTTTTTTTTTCCCAAAGTAGCTATGTTTCCATCCACCTATTTTTATGTGCATTTTGAATATGCACATAACGGTTGATGGAAAGTGCAAATAACTTTCAAAAAAATTGCAGAAAAAAAACGTATGCACATATCTAAGTAGGATAAACTTTCCTTCCAATATGAAAAAATGCGCATAAACTACGATGGAAACACTTTTACCAAACAAATTCCAGTATGCACATAAAAAAGTCATGTGATGATAAAAATGTGTGTGAATGGAGAAACCAGACGGCTGAGCACACTGTAAAACATCTGAATTGTGTTAGAGCGTCTGTGCTCTAACATCTTTTAATGCCATGGCACGTTCACTGAATGTTAGCATTGTATTCTGAGGTGCAAGTTATTTATTAAAGGAAGAAAAGATTCATGCAGCTTTTCCTACTGCAGCGAAGTCTGTTTTTACTCTTGATATTTGGCGGCAGTTAATCAGGAGGCGATGATTTTATTCTCTTTGCCTCGTTGGATGGAAACTCTGCTTTATTTGCACATCTTTTATGCAATATTTCTGTTTTGTGCATAAATTTACTTTGAAATGGTTTGTTTAAGAATCCACTCTCTTTAAGCACCTCCGTTATAAAAGACAACTCTTCTCTGAATGGTCAGAATGATCATGCCAAATGTACATACATGTAACCCTGGATTTACTAAATACCATGGCCAGACATGCGGATTTAATTGATTAATTAATTAATTTATTTATTTATTGCATTTTATGTGAAGAATTTGGTAAAACTAAATCTGTGGTTTTATTTGGAATGATTCTGAGAGTATAGGAACTGTAAACGTAATAAGAATGAAAAATTATTTTAAAAAGAATAAAATTTTGATTAACTTTTACTTAAGGTTTACAATGCATATCCAATCGGAACAAATAATTTGTTAATGGCCTGTTTCCATTGAGTGGTACAGTTCGGTACACTTTTATGACCATTTCCATTGTCTAAAGGTACCTAAAAGCGAACAGTACCTCATCGCTTTTGGGTACTCTTTGCAAAGGGTACCTAGTACAACAAAAGAATACCAAAAAGCGGAGCTAGACGCGCAACTGAAAGCTGTTGGTTTACAGAGATACCTCACTCACTTGTGCAACAAGCCAGAATAAAAGCAAAGGAACTGCCATTTTTAAATACACAGCTGAGACATTACACTGTAAAACTACTATAACTTAAAATAACGAGCCATGGTCGACCCGAGCTCAAACAAACCTTGACGTTGTCTTGATGTGCAGCCACAAAGCCAAGAAGAAGAGCAGATTCCACCCTGTGCCCCGTAGTTTTTTTTACAAGGCCGTCCAAAGTGCGAGCGGTTTCACTTTCTCGCTTGCGCTCACCCAGCATCTATATTTGAAATAACGAACCTTTTGAGCTGATGTTAATAACGTGCGTGTGATTATTGAACTGCTTTAGACATCTGATCCTTTCAGAAATGGACAAACGCGAGAGTGACATGCGAAAAAACAAAGGAGAAGCCAGAAGAACAAAGAAGCAAATGATTCTTTCAGCAACCTGAAACATAAACAAACTGCCATGTTTACTGTAACTATTATTCTCACCTTTTGGACTATTATGAACTGGAAATGACAGAATTGCTTTCTAATAAGAGGTTAAAATAGCTACAGTAAGTTTATCATACAATATATTTACTAAAAGACAGAAAATACTATTCACATACTGCATAATAAATCATCTAAACGGTTACAAATTATAGAAAAACATTTTTGTTAGGAAAAGTGAATAAACATACATTTATGTGCTTTAGTAATTAATGGTCGAAATCATAAACTCAAAAATGCAGTTAAACACCCTCTCCCAGCTAGGGAGACTCTACATTTACTGTTGGTCAAATATGGACAAACCCAATCAATGGGTTAAAAAGTTTCATTTAAACTTCATTTAAAAAAACAAAACAATATTGGTTGTGTCCATATTTGACTCATGTTTGGATACAAAAAATAATTGTTTTAGAGTGTAATGTAATGATAACTAAAGGCTACCTGTTTATTTTTCATCATCAGATGACCCCAAGCCTCCAGGTCCAGTAGAACTGGAACAAAATGTCCACGACACTGTGACTCTGTCATGGACTCCATCCCCTGATGAGAAACGAGACAATCATCTACATTACATGGTGATGAAGCGGGACTCTGTCAAGCAGACATGGCGCACAGTGGTCGATCGCTTGTTCAACAACAAATTCACAGTCATTAACATCTTGCCAGGACGAGAGTACACTTTCAGAGTGTTTGCCAAGAATGATATAGGTCTCTCGGAGCCATCAGTGTCTCCTGTTTGGGGAACCACCAAAAAAAGAGGTCTGTGTATCCATAAAATGCACATGCATTTATAAATATATATATATATATATATATATATATATATATATATATATATATATATATATATATATATATATATATATATATATATATATGTGTGTGTATATACTCTAAACATATATAACACATAAAATTTTATTAAAATTTATAAAACTATTAAAACATTAAACAAAATTTATCCAAAAAAAAAAATAATAATTAAAAGACAATTGTGACCCTAGACCCAAGATGTGTGGTCAGGTCAATTTTACATTCTTCCTTGGTCCAATAGACCCATGTACCTGCTATGTGTATAGAAGGAATGCTGATATGAGATGCAATCTGTAGTTGGCAAATATATTGGGTGCACATAATTGTCAGTGCCCCACCAGCCACAAACCCCACCGCACGTCACTGCCCTAGACCACAAAGCCAGTAATAAGTGTCAAATTGTTTTTTTTTGTTTTTTTTTTATTTATACATCAATTTAAAACTGAATAAATACCACTTTATTAGGTACACCTTTCCAACTGCTCGTTAATGCAAATTTCTAATCAGCCAATCACATGGCAGCACCTCAATGCATTTAGGCATGTAGACATGGTCAAGGCGATCTGCTGCGGTTCAAACCGATCATCAGAATGGGGAAGAAAGGGGATTTAAAGGACTTTAAAGATGGCATGGTTGTTGGTGCCAGATGGGCTGGTCTGAGTATTTCAGAAACTGCTGATCTACTGGGATTTCCACACACAACCATGATTACAGAGAATGGTTTGGAAAAGAGAAAATATCCAGTTAGAGGCAGTTCTTTGGGCACAATGCCTTGTTGATGTCAGAGGTCAGAAGAGAATGGCCAGAATTGTTTGAGCTGATAGAAAGGTGACACTAACTCAAAAAAAAAACACTAATTACAACCAAAGTATGCAGAGGAGCATCTCTGAATGCACAACATGAACAACCTTGAGGCGGATAGGCTACAGCAGCAGAACACCATAACGGGTGCCACTCCAGCCAGCTAAGTACAGAAAACTGACGCTACAATTCAGACAGGCTCACCAAAATTGGACAATATTGAAAAAATCTGGAATCTGATATTTAAAAAAAAAAATCTATTTTTAAATATTTTAATATATTTACAGTAAACATGAACAGTATAAATAATCTTCATGGAATGTGATCTTTACATATTAATAAAATGGTTTTTGAAATAAAAGAACAATCTATACTTCTGACCCATACAATGTATAAATAAAATAAACCCGTGCAACTGAAGTCTGATTTTGTGGTCCAGAATCACAATTGGCAATCAACTACCAAAATAAATAATCGTGAAAACAAATTGCGTTCGGGCGATCAATGGTCTAGGCGGCACTAGCACTTGCCTGCAACGGGCACCTTTTCCCAAAGCAATTTACAGAACACTAATTGCAGCGAATTCCTCGGAGAAGCCAGAGATAAGTGTCTTGCTCAAGGGCAGTGATGATAGAAGATCTATGAAACTCTCTTTATGGGTCACCCTTATCCAGGTTTATACCTCTGGGACTTAGTGCTGCTGTCCCTGACATATAGCCACTAAACTAACACCTTGTCTTGTCCTGGAAATGTTGTACCGGTACGTTGACAGCTGCAGTGTAAAGATGGTCTATTACACTGGCTCTGGATCATTTCTTTGCCAGTGATGGTCTGCACTTCATAATTTGCTCGCATCCCTCCAGCTTTTACTGCACCTTCACTTAGACACTATCATGCTCACAGAAAATTGCACACAAGTTGTTGTTTGCTATACTGTAAGGTAGCCAAAAATAAACTGACAACCACGTTTTTCCATCTCTCTACCATTTTCAGAAAAACACACATACCGCATGCCTGTATCAAAGACCATAGACTTCCAGGCAGCCCCCAGATTTATTGTCCCATTGAAACTCCATGCTGCTCCGCCGGGTTATGAGTGCCACATGAGCTGTGCTGTTACCGGCAACCCGACCCCACATATCACCTGGTACCACAACAACATCAGCCTCAACACAAACCCAAACTACTACATCTCCAATGTGTGTGGGGTTTGTTCCCTGCTGATTCTGAGGGTTGAACGCAAAGACATTGGAGAGTACAAGGTTGTGGCCGAAAGCCCTCTTGGTCATGATGAGAGCGCCACCAAGCTCATAATCAAAGGTATGACCACTGTTTTAGTACTAACTGAGCTATTTGTGCTTAAAATGATCATTCATTTGACTTAGTCTTTTACTTTTAGCCATTTAACTACATTTTTCTGTTGTCATGTTTTACAGAGTGAAGAAGAAAGAATGTCAAAGAACGCAGCAGCTGTTTTAAAATGCATTCTCAAAAGTGAAATAATAACTGATGTGATTTTAGGGAACTATCTATCTATCTATCTATCTATCTATGTATCTATCTATCTATCTATCTATCTATCTATCTATCTATCTATCTATCTATCTATCTATCTATCTATCATCTATCTATCTATCTATCTATCTATCTATCTATCTATCTATCTAATATTAAATGTATGAGGTTACCTTGAGATGTCTTAAAAGAGGCTGTGTGTGAAATTGAAATGAAAGATCACTGCTATCAACAGTAAGTCTCTGTTCCAGTACTAATATCCAGTCATAAATTTAGTTTTTATCAAGTAAAACTGTTTATGCACAAGAGAAAGGTCTCAAAATTGTCTAAACTTTGAAATGTTATGAAGGATCACCTTTGAATGGCATAGCCAAAGTCTTCTCATGTCAGCTGAAATCTAAAAAGAAACCAAGAACACACGATAAGCTTCATTAAGTCTGTAGAACTAAAAGAAATATGAAATAATAACACTTTTTAATATAAAAGAGTTTTTAGCAAGACCATAGAAACATTTTGGCTCCCTAAAAAACTTTTCTTTCTTTCTTTGTGTGTAAGAAATGTTTTTAAAATGTTAAAGATTCTTTATGGAACCATCAATGGCAAAAAAAAAAAATAATTTAAAAGCATTTATTTAAAAACACAGTAACTTACCAACATATCACAATGTTTTCTATTTTTATTTTATTTTTATTTCAGTTTATTTTAATATAATAGAGAGCAACTTACTTAAATACTGACTCTATCAGCATAGATAGATATATCTATAGATCTAAATCGATTTCTAAGTAAAGGAATTACTTTATATTTTCTCAAACATACGTGTTACGCAGCGAAAACTGAGACCGCCTCCAGTGCGCAACGCCCCCTACTCGCGCTCCTCGTGCTTGAAAGTTCACTTTTGATTGTTCCCCGTCGTTGTGTGGACCAATACAGCCGTCACCTAATCACTGAATAAATCAGTGAAAGGGGGAGAGTTGCAGGCTACCGTGCAGATCCTCCGCAAAGCCAAGATGACCAAGCGCAAAGGAAAAAGTACCAACAAACAGGACGACAGTTTGCTGCTCTTGGAGACGCCATCCGTAACTCCGCAGAGGGGATTTAAAGAATATGCGGTCCCTGCCATTGTTTTCTTTATTTTCGCTGTCGGAGGATCAACAGCAGT
This sequence comes from Danio rerio, assembly GCF_052040795.2. Taxonomy (NCBI): domain Eukaryota; kingdom Metazoa; phylum Chordata; class Actinopteri; order Cypriniformes; family Danionidae; genus Danio; species Danio rerio. The sequence continues at coordinate 48,818,062 of NC_141026.1, read as the reverse complement.
CTGGTTCTGCTGCCAGCAGCAGCAAACTATTGACAGTCTGACTGAGACGGTCAATGCAATGCAACTCAGGATAACCAAGTTCCAACAGCAGTTGGGAATGGGTAATGCACAGGTATTTCATTTTATGACACTAAATACGTATTTAACAAATGAAAAATATTCAACAAATATGCATTTTTCGTGTTTTGAATTAACAATAATTACATTAATTAGCTTGTTTTACACATGGAACATTGTGTACCTCACTGACCACTTGTGTAAAATACCTATTAAGGTGTACATATTAAGTTATTTGTAATGATTTCACTGGAAAAAGCCTTTAATACAGTCAGGTCTGAATTCATGTCTCATGTGCCCTTTCAATATTCCATTCGTTGAATTGTGTCATGTGGCTCACAGGCCATTAATAGTCAGTTCGGACCAGGATCATGTTTCCTTTTGCCATGCTGGCTTGTTTAAAGGACACCATGCAAATGGAGTTCTAACCAACATGTAAAAGTGAAAATTTAAACAAACAAGTAAATTAATTTATCTTAAAAAGTGTACAGCATTGGATTAATGGCCACATTTGAAATCCAATTGCAAAACTCTTTAATTTCTCTTTCGCCGGTGGTCATTCTAGAACTTTCTCATGCACTTAAAAAACTGTTTTCACAAACATACTGCACTGTAAAAGGTAAATGCCATCACACCATTAACGTTGTATTCAAGTTCTTATAAAAAATAAAATAAAATAAACAATTTTAGCTTAACATTTAGAAAATTTTGCCTAACTTCTAACCCAGATTTATATAATATTAGTTATTCAATTTCTATTAAAGGAAATGTCACAATTTTAAATGTCAGAAGCTTACATAAAATAGGCTCTTTGTGTAAAACACTGTAGGAAATCTTTCCAGGTCATTCATAGCCAGAGGTTAATTGTAACCAGATGGTGTTTTTGGGTACACATTTACCTCGTTAAATTGACCTCATGATGCTTTAAAATATCAGTTGGGATGAATTTAATCATTCATTTTAATCACACAACTCTTTAAAAGCCGTAGTATATATCTAATGCAACATCAATTGCAAAGAGCATTGTTTAGTCTTCTACTGTTCATGAAAATCAACTGAATCATAAAATCACCTGCAAAACTCAAGTGAGCTTGTTATCAATATTAACAATATATAAAAGTGTAATTTTTAATCCTGCATTATTCACAGTGGCCTTGGATAAGTCTCTACTACACTTCAGATGTAATTATTAATAACTGATTATTATTAAGAGATCATAAATCATTTGAAAAGCAAATGATGATAGACTACGTTTTAAACAAAAAACTAAAATAATGTTCAATTGAGGTGGTTTTGGTGAATAAAAGGAAATTGAAATCCATTTGCTGATAAAATGCTGTCGAAGCAAACATTACCACCATGTGACCAATCAGCTGTCTCCATTATGCTTGCCTTGTTTAGGTTTGTTGCTTGGTTTCCAATACTTTAACCACTGACTTTTTTGCCAACTTTGATAACTTTGCTATTCATTTAGGATAAGTCAATATTCGAAGTGAATCAAAATTGTCCTAAGACAAGAATGGGTGTTTAATAGTTAATGAAAAGTGGTGATCCACTTCATACGTTGAGTACTGTAGTTTCACATGATGGACTGAGCCGGACCTTACAGAGGAGGCTGTTTCAGACCTTAAACATTCTTCACCAGCATGGACCACACCAAACTTTAAGCTAGACTTTATTGTTGAGATGGTAAGGGAACAGTTGGATAAAACGGAAAGGGAAGTAAGAGGGATAAACGGTGAACAGGTTGGTATGGTTGATTGGGTGTCCTACAATGATGCCCAGAGACTCAGAGTGGGGTTATCGTCGTTGTAATATTTGGTAGACTGATTGAATCCAGAGATTCAACATAGGAAGGACGAGAGGGTTATAGGATTTTTAATAGGAAGTGAGGAAATAAAGGGAGGGTGAGTTCGAGAGAACAAGAAGAGCAGTGATAGAGGTCTGGTCTGCTTAAATTAAGATTTTAGGCAGAAAGTGATTGGTTAAGGAGACAAAGTGAGGTGTGGTTCCACTGCTGAAGTTAATAATTAAACTTCATTGCAATTAAAGCATGTCGTCTGTATTTCTAGGTTGCCAATGTTGGTGTTTTTGAAGAGCGTCTACAAGCTCTGGAAGAGGCCTACACACAGGCCCAAAAAAAGGCAGATGTTGCACTGGCCACTTCAGAAAAACTCAAATCTACTGATGTTCAAAACCAAGTCTGGTCTCTTCAGACCGAGATGAACACCAAACTTTCTGGTCTCCAGCAGGAGTTTGTTTCCACTGCTTCGCTGAATGCAGTTGACAAGAATAAATCTGAAGAGATCGAAACACTGAAGCAGAGGCTAAATTCTCTCCTTGCTGCTAACTCTGAGGTATCCGTTACCATTTCTGGGCTCACTGACACTGTTTTGGTCACCAAATCACGTCTCGACGAGCATGTGTCTGCTGTAGAAAGTCTCACATCTGAGCTGGAGGAACAAAGAATTGAACTTACAAGCCTGAAGGAATCTTTTGCCAGCAATAAAAAGGCTCTTCAAAGAAACAGACAGGAAGTGATGGACATCAAGTGAGTAAACAAAAAGGCCTAAAGGCCCCAATATATTTCAAGTGAAATCAGAGAAGGAAGTGACATGATGTCTTTTCAAACTAAACCAGTCCAAAGTGTCATTAGTTTGACTTTTTTGCTGAACTTTCTGAAAAAGTTTGCTCTGACTGGTAAACATCTTCGAGCTAACGTTGGTTTGTGACAGTAATGTCAAAAATTGAGGTCTCCTGGGACTCTGGCTTCTTTAACAAGAAACTATTCTTATTTCTCAGAAATTCAGTCAGGACATTCTTGTCAAATTCAGACGTTCAGGAGTAAAAACAAACATGGTTCTGGATGAGAAACAGGCTAGATACTCCTCAATAAATAAATAGATACATAATTAATATTTTATATGTAGGTATGTTTGTACTGTATGCATGGGTTATACATTGCCAGGTTGAAATTTCTATCATGATTTTGTGTGTACAATACATTTCATACTAGATCTGCACAATCCTGAAGTATAAGTTGATGTGATAAGAATGCCAGCTTAGAGTACATTGCTAATCAGATATTTCACTTCTTTTTACCCCCAAGCAAACGATGAAAAATAACTGTGCCATGCTTATACTGTACCAGGGCCTTAGGCTTTAAAGCATAGGTCTCAAACTCAATTCCTGGAGAGCCGCAGCTCTGCACAGTTCTGCTCCAACCCTATGTAATGTAATGAAATGTGAATTTATATAGCGCATTTATTGTGTATGGCCATACACCCAAAGCGCTTCACAATCATGAGGGGGGGTCTCTCCACAACACCACCAGTGTGCAGCATCCACTTGGATGATGCGACGGCTGCCACAGGACAACGGCGCCTGTGCGCTCACCACACACCAGCTATTGGTGGAGTAGAGGGACAGTGATAGAGCCAATTCGGTGGAGAGGGGATGATTGGGAGGCCATGATCACAAGGGCCGATAGAGGGGTTACACCCCTGCTCTTTCACGAGAAGTGCCTTGGGATTTTTAATGACCACAGAAAGTCAGGACCTCGATTTAAAGTCTTATCCGAAAGACGGCGCCCACTGACAGTGTAGTGTCCCCTTCACTTTTACTGGGGCATTAGGACTCACACAGACCACAGGTTGAGCGCCCCCTGCTAACCTCACGAACACCACTTCCAACAGCAACCTAGTTTTCCCTAGTGGTCTCCCATCCAGGTACTGACCAGGCTCAGCCCTGCTTAGCTTCAGTGAGTAACCGGTCTTGGGCTGCAGGGTGACATGGCTGTGGCCCTGATAAACACAGCTCGTACAAATAGTTGTGGTGTTCAAGAGTCATGAAAACAGTCATTCGTTAGATTAGCTGTGTTCAATCAGGGTTGGGGCAAAACTGTGCAAAGCTGAGGTCCTCCAGGAATTGAGTTTGAGATCTATGCTTTAAATGAATAGTTTGCTCAAAAGTGTAAATTCTGTCATCATGTTACTATGGAATTAAATATGGACGGTAAAGGAAGATATACTGAAAACATCCATTGTGTTCAACAGAAGATAGAAACTCAAAGAGGTTTGGAACAAGTAAATGATGTGTTTGTGACAGTTTTCTTTTTTGAGTTAGCTTTCATCCTAAGGTAGTTTTTGAGATCTTACATTGATGAATTCTATGTAGCATTTAGTGGTTTGCTTTTGTTATGCAAGTAAATGTGATATGGCTGCTTATAATGCATCTTGAGTTTGATGTATCTCTTGTAGGGATTTGCTGCAGATGGAACAAGCAAAAGAATCCCAAGCCCTTGAAGAGCAACTTATGAGTGTTCGAAGGAGCCTGGAAGACCATCAGAAGAGTACTCATAACCTTCACTCTCACCTTGCTGCCCAACTTAAGATCGTTCAGAGTCAGGTACAGTCTTGACTGCTTATTTTATTTTATACATATAATAATTTAGACCTTTAGCACATCCTGATATTCTTAATGTCTTTTATGTACTGTAGATGCTATCTGAAAGCCAGGAGTTTGATTCAGAGGAAGAGATTCCAGAAGAAGATCAGCAAGCCGAGCAAGTACCAACTCATGGAGAAGTTCCAATCCATGATGAAGTTAAAGTTGAAACCGTCACTACAGAGGACACTTTAGCCAAAGAGATTAATTCTGAAGAAGCAGAGCAACTGGTACAAGAGGTAGAAGAGCCAACTGAGCAGGTTAAAGTCCACGAGGAAGAACCCACAGATGGGAATGAAATTTCTGAAGAGGCTGAGGCCAAAGAAGTTGTTGCCGAGGAGGTTGAACAAGATGATGAGGATCCATTCTACCAGGACGAAGAAAAACCTGACGAGCTGCAGGTATTTGATGAGGAGAAACCAACTGAGGAGGTTCCAGTCCAGGGGGAAGTAGAAGACATTGAGAAGCAAGATGAAACTGTGGATGAATCTAAAACTGAGGCATTTGAGGGCACAGATGGAGATGTGATTGATGAACAAGCAGTAACTGAGGAGGAAGTGGTAACCGAGGAAGATGAAGGCATGGATGAAGATGTAATTGATGAACAAGGAGTTACTGAGGAGGATGTGGAACCCGAGGACGTAGAAACCATGGCTGGAGATGTGAGTGATGAACAAGCAGTATCTGAGGTTCCAGTCCAGGAAGAGGAAGCTGTTGACGAACAAATAGAAAATGTTCCTGCCATGGAAGTCCAAACCTACACGAAGGAAACTGAATTTGGCACAAGTCTAACCGAGGTTGAAGATGACACCTCAGAAGATCAGATGATTGAAGACATGAGCCATGAGGAGATGCTGCAGGAGCCACAAGACAAAACAGAGTTGCAGAAACACTTGGTAGAAGTTGAAGAAGATATCCAAGATTCTCATGTGGAAGAAGAACCTACTGAGGACTTTGAAGAAGACCTAGATCATACATACATTTCAGAAAATGAAAGTTAATTTACTAAGAGGATAGCAGTACAAAATAAAAGACTTTCTGAGGACTTTAAATGATCCAGTTACCCTGATGAATGATGTGAAACTTCACATGTATTGAAAAGTTCCTCAGTCTTACTTTGTACTTGGAAGTGAACTTTGAACCTAGCAGCAATGTTTTTTTTTTTTTTTTTTTTGTAGCTATTCTCTCTCTTCAAGTCTTGAATTGCTCCATTTACACTGAAATGTAGAGTTGGGATTGTTCAACTAGATTACAAATTTAAAGACAGCAATTTTTTCATACAGTGGTTTTCCAGCTAGCTAACCTCAGGAGTGTCACTTAAATAAAACTGCTTTTTTATGTTTTTACTATTTCCCTATTCTGGCTTCTCTCTCTTCTGGTGTTTAGTTGTCTGATGAAATGGGACACATGCTGTGTGTGCACGTGTAATGAACGCGTACGAGTGTGTGTGTGTTTGTGTGTGCGTGCGCTTATTTGCAGCTCTTAGGTCAGGGGTTCAGGAATGTGCCACTGATCTTGGACACTGGGGACATGTGTGCCCTATTTGTAACTATAGTTCTGGTTTAGGTTCATCAAATGCCTGAAATATGAGATGTGTACCTTGTGCCCTTCTTAACCAAACCACAATTTATGTTGAAACCTAGCTGCACGGTGCTGTTCTAAGGCAAGAGATGTTACTAATTAAGTTTGTATTGTATCTGCAGTCTTTTGAGGCTGTTATGGGAAAATAGAAGTGATACAATATGAATAAACAACAGTTGTGATTTTTTTTATTATTATTTAAAAAAACAGCAACAAAATATATATACAATTATGTTGAGACCTTTAAAATATGGTTTGTATACATGTATGTACAGTCAATCAAGAGACAAGTGGGAGGATGATTTTACCTTTACAATGCGATATATTATGCCTTTCTTTTAGCCTTGACTATCATCTTTCCATTTCTTTAAAACATCTTAATAACAATATATATGATGACCCTATTGAAGTGTGATTAAGATGTTTTAAAGAAATGTAAAGATAATAGTCATGGCTAAAAGAAAGAAATATATATATATATATATATATATATATATATATATATATATATATATATATATATATATATATATATATATATATTTATTTACATAATATACATATTTTTTTATGATATCCGTTTACATTTTTTACACTACGCTTTGTGAAACTAGTCAACGTTTAGGACTTTTATTATGAAAGTTAAAGGCCGCTTTTGTGGTTCGCTTCAATAGTCAGTCCGCCTGTGTTGTGTGATGCGGGACGGTGTGAGAGAGAGGGGTTTACGGTCTCCTCGTGCCTCAATCCTCCCCGCACGGAAACTTATTAATGATATCAGTGGGGTTACAGTCACCTCGGGGGGTTTCTGCAGTCCAAAACAAGCCAGCTCAGCATCTGTTATTGTGGAATGAACGACGAGAAAAGCCCGGATAACGGCAAGCGAAACTCTGGGTATACCAGGTAAAATGAATCTGTGACATCTACAAAACAGAAATATTTGAGTTATTTCTTTCTTAAATTAACCAAAAATACTATATTTCCCCTTCAATCACTCTGTAAATATGATCTCTGTAAGTTACTGCTTGGATTGTTTCGACATTCATTGACAGCACACATGCCTAACGCACTTCCTGGTCGAAAAAAGTACTTGAGCTGAGTAGTATATCTGCGTTAATGCAATTCATAAAACCGTAAGCGTAAGTACTCGGAAGACTTAATACTTCCGTCAAAATTCTGGAGTATCTGATGGGTATTGGACACTTTACTATCCCATCAGGCCACAGGAGAGGATTTATGAATGCAATGATGCACCTGACGCTGCTCACGTGATCCGTCATTCATATTAATCAAAGTGTATCATACACTATAACAGAATATCGAATTTTAACCGAGTAAGTTGCAGTTCAGATGTACCCAGCTAACATTTTTTTTCTAGTTTCAGAACGCTCCTGGATTTTCCTGGAAGTTCTCTGTGGGTTAGCAGCATGGACAGTTATCATTATATGAATAGAATTCTTCCTCTAATATAGAACACCATTGACATTCATTTTAAGTTGTTAAAAATCAGCTTTTAACTTTCTGGCCAAGGTTATATATATACAGTATGATTACTTATAATGTATAATGGTTACCAGAACGTTCCTATTTGTTTCAAAAAATATATAAACAAATCGGTAACATATGAGAATGTCAGTGATCTATCTGTGTTTGCTGGGTAGTACCCATTATAGTATCCGGTTTGGGCCTAAATAAAATTTCTTTAAACGTGTATGCTGCAGTTCAGATGTACCCAGCTAACATTTTTTTAGTTTCCAGAACGCTCTAAAAAATATACTGGATTTCAATAAGTTCTCAGTGGGTTAGCATGGAAAGCTTTCATTACTTGAATGTAATCCTCCCTCTAATATTGAAGATCATTGACTTTGATTTTAAGTTGTTAGAAACAAAAATATCTGCTTTCAACTTTTTGGGAAAGGTAAAATATTATTACTTATTACTAATATATGATTACTTATGATTTATTATGGTTACCAGAACGTTCTTATTTGGTTCCAAAATAAATAAACAGGTGGGAACCATATGAGAATGTCAGTGATCTATCTGTATTTGCTGGGTAATACCTATTACAGTAGCCAGTTTTGCCCTATATAATATACATTTTTTAAATGTGTAAGTTCTGATGTACCCATATAACAATTTTTAGTTTCCAGAATACTTGTCCAGGATTTCAAAAAAGTTCTCAGTGAGTTAGCATGGAAAGCTTTGTTTACGTGAATATAATCCTCCCTCTAATATAAAAGAACTTTGAGGTTTATTTTAAGTTGTTAGTAAAATCTGTTTTCAGCGTCGTGGGAAATGTAATATATGGTTACTTATTACTAATATATGATTACTTATGATTGAATATGGTTACCAGAACATTCTTGTTTGGTTCCAAAGTAAATAAACAAACGTCAACTATATGAGAATGCCAGTGATCTATGTGTGTTTGCTGGGCAGTACCCATAATAGTAGCTGGTTTTGGCCTATATAATATTTTCTTAAACGTGTAAGTTGCAATTCAGATATAACCAGCTAACAATTTTTAGTTTCCAGAACGCTCTGTAAAGTCCTGGATTTCAAAATGTTGTCAGGGGATTAGTATGGAAAGCTTTCTTTACATGAGTAGAATCCTATTTATAATAAAGAAAAACATTGAGGTTCATTTTAAGTTGTTAGTAATAAAACAAATCTGCTTTCAGCTTTTTAAAGATAAAAAAAAAGCGAATAAAGAATGTTCCCAGTAAGTTCTTGGTTCCACAATAAATCAACAAATGGGAACCATATGAGAATACTAGGTGATCATTCTGTTTTTGCTGGGTGGTGCCCACTGTCATAGCTGATTTTGGCCTAAATCATTAAATAATTCCAAATTTTAAATTTTCCAAAATTTAGTAAATAAGAACATGTCTTTGTACTTGACAGTGGCCAGATTTTATTTCTCACTAATCATGATTCATAATTTTATGGTGGGCATAACGCTGAATCTCCGACATCTCATTATTTTAATGAATTCATTTTACTTTAGCTTGTTCTCTTACTATTAAACACTGTATGTTAGTGCATCCCTGTATTAGTGTAATCTGTTGACAGATTTTGTCTGTCACATTAACAGTGTAATTACGACTCTAAAATCTAATCATGTGTGCTCAAGAACATGATTTACAGAGGACCACTAAAATGTCATTCAATGTAACAATAGCTTAAATAACAAATATTCTTGTCAGGCATATTTAGAACTGATATGATGACATATTAAAATTATTTTGATATATGCCATTTACTTTTGCTTGTACTCAAATTATTAAACAGACTGGCAGCGCATGCTTAATTCTGTGTAATGTGTTGACAATTTATCTTACCTGAACAACTGTCATATCAAGAGTCAACAAAGCCAGGAATGTCATGCATATTCAGAGCAAGATCCATTTATTGACATATTAAATGATACCATCTCATTATTTTAATATATGCCATTTACTTTACCGAGTACTCTTATTATTACACAGTGTGGAAATGCATGTCTTATTTTGTGCAGTTTGTTGATAGAATTTGTCTTATTTGAAGAGCAGTCACATTAAAGTCGACCACGACATTATGAAAGCCTTTTTGGGCATATTTAAAACAGGACTCATTTGAAGACAAATCAATAGGCAGTATCTCATT